>NC_143151.1:18034792-18144377 GCF_041381405.1 Jatropha curcas | reverse complement strand
TGTCTCCCGCTCCGGGTTATAGCGTCAAGCTCTTCGGTTAGGTCATTCAGATCCAAAACACAGATGTTATTCATTTCTAGGAACAGTTCGAAAGGATCGATCAGTTCCTGGTCAGCAACAATAGCATTTACCCCATGATTTTGTAAGGGATTAGTGCTAATGTTTGGCTTACTTCTCGGAATAATAGAGCCGTTGTCCACCAAGTCTTGGATACGGTTCTTAAGCGTCCAACACGCTTCAGTCTTGTGCCCATACCCCTGATGGTATTCACAGTATTCATCAGCTTTATAATTCCTTGGTAATGGGTTTGGTGGTGGCCTTGCTTCCAAGGGCTTGATGTAGTTGGCCTTGACAGCCTCTCGGAAAACCAAAAGGATTGGTATCCCGAGATCAGTATAGGTTCTTCTGGATGATTGACTGTTATTTCTCATGTTTCCCACACGCAAAGGATTCGTGGGGGTGATGCTTGCCACTTCGTGGACTTTACTAGCTTGGCCAGGTTTTTTGTACTTGGAGGTTCCTGAGTCTTCTTTCAGTTGCCCCATTTGAATCAGATCTTCTACCTTTGTAGCAGTGGCAATGAGCGACTGGAATGTTGGTAGGTACTGGGTTTGTAGTTGGTGTTGGTAGACAGGTTGCAGGTTCTTTATTATTATGTCCACCTGTTCCTGTTCAGAGGGCCGGTTAATCATCTGGGTGGCCTTGGCTCTCCACCTCGTAAGGAACGAGGAAAAGGGCTCATTATTTTTTCTGCTTGGTGGTTTCTAGCTCCCTTCGAGTAACATCCACCTCCATATTATAATGGTATTGGGAATTGAATGCATTGCAGATGTCTTCCCAAGTTTTCATTTTGGACCGGTCTAAACTGACAAACCATCTCAAAGCAGCGCCAGTGAGAGATTGCTGGAACAACTGAGCAAGGAGCTCGCTGCTCAATCCAAACGGGTTAAAGGCCCCCACATACATTTTCAAATGAGTTTTAGGACAAGTGGTTCCATCAAATTTGTCCATGTTTGGCATCTTGAACTTGGTTGGCAGTCTTGCCTCGGGGAACAAGGACAAGGAGTCCATGTCCACCACTTCCTTGTGGGTTTTGAGAGCAGTGATAGATCTTTCCAGGAGTTCTAGCTTCTCTCTCACTCTCTGAGCTTCCAGCTCAGAAGCAGTTTTGGAGGGCACATCATCCAGGTTTAGGGTGGGGTTTGTTGGTTCAGCAGCAGGACCCTGATTGGAGGCAGCAGGTCCACTTCCCCCGGCCGAATTTCCATTACCATTTCCATTACCCAATTCAGCTATCAGGGCGGCCCTTTGGGCGGCCAGGGCCTCATTCATTCTGGCCTCCATTCTGGCTTCCAGTTGTTCAATGAGGTTTTGGATGTCAGAGAGTGATGCCATTGGTGTAGGTAAAGCTGTTGAAGTTGTAGGTGAAGTTGGTGTAGCTGGTGAAGCTGGTGATAGTACCGTAGGTGTGGCTGGCACAAATGTGGGCACTTGGATCGTGGGCACCTGTAAGGATAAGGGTAGTTGGATTAAGTATAGTGGTTGGTGTATCAGGGTAACTGATGTGAGATGGACCGACTCTTTGTCCAACTGTGCATGAATGAGAAGAGTGCTTCATGCTCTTTTTGTGTTTACCCCATGTTTATGATATGTCGTGAATGCGCATAACAACACGTCATAATCTGTTTAATGAATATGATTCACATCATTGGGTGCATACAGTCCTAAAGGATAGGTTCTATAGGCTATGACACAAATAGAGAATTGGCTTATAAGGGACCCTTGAACCTTGAGTATGGATATACCTAACCACATGTGAAATAAAGAGTTTCGCGTGGGTCCAACGGTACGCATACCCATGGGCCACCCCCAAAAGGATTAGGGGCGGTTTGCGGTAACAGGGAGGACGCTTTGGCTGTCCGTCGACATAATCAATGAGACCTGCCGATCAGCGCTACTTGCTATCCAGACTCAGAAGTTTGAACAGAGAGAGAAGAAATTCATTTGAAATTCACTTTCTTATGCAATGGAGAAAAGGATTCTCAATCGTGCAAATAAATCAACAAATTTAAATGTCTTGATCAAATTTGTCAATTAAGTTCAAATTTCCTCTCATCGAGTATTCTTAAAGAAAGAATGCTCGATTTATGTCAAGGTACCCTGCAAAACAAAGCATAGTAAAATGATGCCCTAAAGAAGGGCAGGTTAGTTTATACAACAATTGTAGTCCACTTTTATGCAAAAAGATTACACAAGTATTCCCCAGCGGAGTCGCCAAACTGTGAACCCCTCCCCCAAATATCATGGGCATATAGATGCATGTGACTAAGGAAGAAATGCACGTGATGTGTGAGTCGCCACCTTGTTTAGTTATTTTAGGGTAAACTAGGAAAAAACCCTAAGTTGACTCCAATTTTAATTAACCTAATTACTAGATTAATTAACCCAATGTTAAAGCATGGTCTACAAACCCGATATGGATCCCGAGACTATGTCATGCTGATGAACTAACCTATGAATGAATGCTTTGCAGGGTGATTAATGTGATTTAGACCAATGAAATGTGATTTTGACTTGTCGCTCGGGGTTAAATCCCAAACGTGCCTACGTACTTCCGTTTTAATGGAAGATCAAAGTCGACGTAGTTCGATAGGCCTTCTTTGAAGGGCTTTGAATGGGTATGCTTAATGCATGAGTGTGTGTATGCTTTGTGCATTTTGTTTAGGCATTTTGCCTGAAAATTGATTGTTTTAGGCATTTGATGCCAAAAATGTTGATTTTAGTGGCTTTTAGCCAAAAAGATTTACTTTAGGCAAGTGCTTGCCAAAAAAGGTTGATTTTAAGGCTTTTAGCCAAAAAAGAGTGATTTAGGCAATTTGATTGCCAAAATGATTGATTTTAGGCGATTGTCGCCAAAATGATTGATTTTAAGGCTTTTAGCCAAAAAGAGTGATTTAGGCAATTTGATTGCCAAAATGATTGATTTTAGGCGATTGTCGCCAAAATGATTGATTTAAGGCTTTTAGCCAAAAGATTGATTAATTTGAAGGCTTTTAGCCAAAAAGGTTGATTTAGGCAATCTGCTTGCCAAAAGATGATTATTTAGGCGATTGTCGCCAAAAGGATTGATTTTAAGGCTTTTAGCCAAAAGATTGTGATTTAAGCGATTTATCGCTAAAATAGTTAGTCTAATTTATAGGCAATGTGTTTGCCAAAATTGATTAACTGAATTGTGATGTAGGCAATTTTATTGCCAAGAAAACGTGTTTGAATTAAGGCCTTTTAGTCACAATTATTGATTAATTGGACTTAAGCCGCATTTGTTCGAAATAAAGGCAATTTCACCATAGTTATTGATTAACTAGGCTTTTTAGCCAATATTATCGGATTTAGGCTTTAATACCACGATTATTAATTAACCGGGCATTTAGCCTAAATTTATTTAATTGAGGCAATTTATTTGCCTAATTATGATGTGAAATGCGTTTATGCAATTATAGAATTATCAGGAGTAGAAGAAAATAGGCAGAGTTTTGATTTACATACCTGATTTAATCGACGGCCACTTCTCAACTCCAGGTTAAGCTCCTCGTTAAAGGAATTAATTTTAACTTAATTTTAAGTGACCAAGTATCACAACAATAAAATAAAACTAAAATTAAAAAAATGCAAGAAAGCAGTAAAGAATCGCAAAGAGCGTAGGGAGAAGGAGCGTCCATCAACACAGACTGAGTGTCTAAAAACGGAGGCCCCGGGGCCAATTTTATAGGAAAAAAGGAGTGCGAGGGCGGTCCTGCCCGCCTTCGGGGGCGGGCGTGCCTGCCTTGAGGGCGGGCATGCTCGCCCTCCAGGGCGGGCGTTCCCGCCCCAATGGGGCGGTCGTGCCCTGTTTTCGCCGAAAATCCCCCCGAAGGACCCGAAAACATCCTTTTTGTGATTTTTGATAAAATGTGTTTATTTTTTATGCGGTGCCGATAAATCGGTCTTATAAACAATTTTAAGTCGCGACCCATTGTTTAGGCAATGGGACCGTTTTTATAAAAATGACTCCATTTTAAACCCAATTTTGTTTTAAAGCCAAATTATTTTAAGAGACTGGTCAGGCGCACCAATGCGATTCTGGGTAAGGGAATTGGGTATACCGGCCCGTTGGAAGCCGACGCTCGGAAAACCGGCCTCTATTATTAACCTATGATTTCTAATTTATTTTAGTTAGAAAAGCCAAATTATTTATTTATTTAAACCCAACCCAAATAAATCGGACCGAATTCCTATTTGAAAAATTATTTAATCGTCCCAAACAAATCTAATTATCACATAACAATTATTCAAATTAAAGCAATTAAACCAAATAAATAAAAGACCCGCTCTTGCCTTATGGTTCAAGGCGGGCGACAAACCGAATCAAAAATATTAAATAGAATAAATAAATGACCCGCTCTTGCCTTATGGTTAAAGGCGGGCGACAAACCGAAGAATAAATCAAATAAATAAAAGACCCGCTCTTGCCTTATGGTTCAAGGCGGCTAACAAACCGGATCCAAAAATATATATAAATCAAATCAAAAATTAAATCCATAAACTAATAAAAATAAAGCCATACATAATTTTAATATTTGAATCACATTTTAATTTTTTATTTTTAGTTTAATTTCATTTTTGCATTCAACCAAAAATAATAAAATTCGTACAATTAAATATATATAATCACATTTTAGTATTTTAAGCTTAATTAAACTGTGATCTGTTCATAATTGGCCATTTTCAGATTTATTGAAGAAATTAAATTTTATTTTATTTATGTGTAAAATTTATTATTTTTATTTTCATATTATTTTTTTATTTCTGGAAATCGGATGAACAGTTATGCACAGTGCTGAATAGTGATGAACAAACAGTTACTGTTCATCGATTATTTCTGGGAAAATTGATGAACAGTTACTGTTCATCGATGAACATCTATTTATTTTTGTCCAGAATTCATTTTTAAGTGATTGTTTACATTATTTCTTGTTCAAATGTAATTTAAGGACACATAAAATGGCCAAATATGAACAGAATATAATTTAAAGAAGCTTAAAATATTAAAATCACAAAAACATGTAAAAAAAAACACAAAAATATGTAAAGAAAAATACAAAAATGTTAAGAAAATTACCTGAACCTCAGATTGAGGATTGTAAATGGATCAAATGTCCAGAAGCTTTATTTTCAAGGATTGATATGTTTTTTTTTATCTTTTAATTTTTCTTTTTATGGTTTAAATCACCTAAAATTGATATCTAATGCCAATTTTCCTCCAAATTAACTCACAAGAGTTTCTAGAGGAGAATGTGGCTGCAGGGTATTTTTTTTTTAGGGTTTTTTAGATTGTGAAGCTGTGTAGAGTTGTGTGAAAAATTGTGAGAAAGAGATGAATTTATAGAGCTAGGTTATACTGTAGCAAACAGTTACTGTAGCACACGGGTACTGTAGCAAACAGGTACTGTAGCACACAGCTACTGTAGCACGCGTCTCTTTTTTTTTTTTTTTTTTTTAAATCCTTGGATTAAAAGACTTCTAGATGGCATTGACCCATTCGTCCTCGTATCATCATTGGATCAGGCGGGGCATAAAAACACGCGTCAACAGTTTGCCCCCACACTTTATCATTAATTCTGTAAAGAATTAATGTTAAAGTGGCCCACTGACGCGCCTTCAATATTGGGCTGAATGAAGTAGCTGTCTTGATCATCTGGTCACGTCCAAAGCTCAGTCTGATCGGCTTTGTTAGCTCCAGTCGGATCGGTAACGACCTCCAAAACTCGGTCTGATTGGTTTTGAAGATACCTTCTAAGCTCGGTCTGATTGGCTTGAAGGATTTTGATTTGAATTGATTTGATCATCTGGTCACGTCCAAAGCTCAGTCTGATCGGCTTTGTTGGCTCCCGTCAGATCGGTAACAATCTCCAAAACTCGGTCTGATCGGTTTTGAAGATACCTTCTAAGCTCGGTCTGATTGGCTGGAAGGATTTTGATTTGAATTGATTTGATCATCTGGTCACATCCAAAGCTCAGTCTGATCGGCTTTGTTTGTAACGCCCCATTTTTTTTTCCTGTGTTTTAATAGTAGTTTACCGGTCTGTGAATAGTACCACCGGTCCGGAAGTTGGTATTATTTTTGGTCCGAAAAATTACTATTTATGTTTTATATTTTATTTAACATTTTTGGAGCATGTATGCATGGTTTTTATGGGTAGAAAGTAAGTAAGGAATATTTTTGGAGAATTTAGATACTTAGTGAATAGTGAATTATGGTGTTATATTAAGTAAGGAAATTTGAGCAATTATTTTTTTTATGGAGGAAAATTGAGGAATTATTTTTATGGAATAAATTAGAGACTTTTGTGGAGATAAATAATATTTTGAAGGAATTTAATTGGAGAATATTTGGAGAGAAGACCAAAATACCCTCTAATTTGGAGAAAAGACCAAAATACCCCCTTAGTTGCTTTAATAAAGCAACTATCAATTATTGAGCACCAACTTTTGCCTTCTTCTCCTTCTTCTTCTTCTTCTTCTTCTTCTTCATTTTCTTCAATTCCTACTTAGTAAACACCCATCCAACTTGATTTAAGGCATAAATCTTAGAGAGTGAAGCTAGAGAAGTAATCTTTGGTGACTAATTTCAAGGAATTTGGTGATTTTCCTACTTGGGTCAAGTAAGTGATTTTATGATAAGTGAATTATTTTTGGATTTAGAGTTGTCTTTTAGCATATACATGCTTAATCATGCTCCAATTACTTCTTTTCTTTGTTTTCTTTGTTTGATTTTGAGTTTCTTCCATGTAGAGGGTGGAGAGCCTTCTAATAAGGATAAAGGCAAGACCAAAGCTTGAGAAGCTTTGATTAAAGCTTGTTAAAGCTTGTTTTGAAGGTTAGTGTTCATAAACACACTTACCTTACTCAAATTTTGATTTTGTGCCTTTATGCTATTATGTGTATATTTTGAGATTTTGTATGAAATGATTGGTTTGTTGAATTTTGGTTGCCATTACATGCTCTTGGATGATGTTTGATGAGTATTTATGTTGTGGTAGACATTTCTACCTTGTATCTTTGTGGTTCATGTTCCTTTCATGGCTCAAGTAAACTGAATTTGGGAAAAAATGAGATTTTGAGTGAGATTTAGGACCATTTTTCGGTCCTTTCTAGATTCTATTTGTGTCTGAGTCCTCATAAAAGTTGTAGGTCTATCTCTTAGCTTTCCAACCCATCCTCTTGTGTCCAATTTGGAGATATATAACTCAACTTATGGCTAAAACACCCAAACTGACTCTGTTTGTGTCGGGCCACATGCATCACTGACTTTAGTGCCCATTTTGACCACTATAATGACAAGATTAGGTTCTGAGTTCTTCATAAAAGTTGTTTTCCTGTGTCTTGAGAATTCTCTCGTTCTGGATTGGTTTAATTTGAGTGTGGGGTTTAGTAGGAATTCAATAAACAATGGACTTGGTTCTGCTGAATCAGGTCTGGTCTGTTAGTTTGTGTTCCTAGCTTTGTTTTGTTATCTTCCATATTGATCTGAGCTGTGATCCCTTCATAACATTTGTAGGATTTTGTCTTAGCTTTCTAATGACTCTAATTTCATTTAATTTGGAGACCCATAGCTCCGGTTATGTTTTAAAAACACAGCAAAGGTCCATGTTATTTTTATGCTGGAAATTTTCTATGTTAAGTCATTTTGTTTAAGTATGAGAATTTTTATGAATTACTTAAGTTTAAATTAAGTTTTTATTATGAGAAGACTAAAGAAAATGAATTTTATGAGAAATGTTTTTGGGCTCTAATATACTTGGTATGAATTTGATGCATGATTTGATTTTATTATGTATGATGAGCATGTTCGGCATTTGATGCCATTATGATAAGAAGCTATGATCATATGCTAGGCACGTGGGTGTCTTATGTTAGGGCGGACGCGCTCAATATGTTATGAAAAGGTTGGCGACCTAGGGCCATTATGAATAAGCTATGAAAACTTATCTGCTTCTTTTTCTCCTAAGTGTATGTGAGCCCTTATACAATATTTTTAAGGAAGTGAAATAAATGAGATCACATTATGTTAATAACTCTTAATTTACCACAACTTATTTATGATATCAAATGAATTTCTAAAGTATGATGTGTTGGTGTGCATATGTACTGCATGTTCAAATTTAATGATTTTATGTATATAAATGATTGTTTTTAAGTATGTTGTCATCACAACATTGGTTTGTTGTGTTTTATGAGCATCACTGAGTTTTATACTCAGCGCGTTGATTTTATCACGCGCAGGTTGGAGATTGTGCTTGCTGCTTAAAGACCTGAAGAGTAGCATCAGAGTTGAAGAGATCTTTTGGTAGTTGATTAGTATTTTATGTAACTAAAAATTATGGCATGTATAAGTATTACATTTTTGGAGACTGTATTATTTCATTTATAACTTAAGCATGTTATTGTAAATTATTTTGGTGTATATATATTGGGAGATAAACTTGGACTTATTTAATGGTTAGAACATTAGAAGTTGATATATTTAAATGAATGTATTGAAGTGATGAATATTATAATGTTATTGAGGAACTATGGAGTTATGAAATTATAGAAGTGCTATTGTGTTGTTATTGGAGTTTGATGGGGTTTGGAGTTTGAATTTGGGAGTGCTTTGTATTCATATGTTTGGTAACTTCTATTTTTAGGGGAAACTCTTGCAGTTTTTCAGTAGGATTCTCCCAAATCATTTTCAAAACAGAATACTATTACTTGCTAAACTCGTGAATACTAAGTCACTTCTAATTCATAATATGATTGTTTGATTTATATGTAGGTTAGGACGGTGCCTCCGGCACCGAATGTGGCATCCACCGTCGGGTCTTTCGGGATCGGGCGGCGGGTGTTACATTGTTAGCTCCAGTCGGATCGGTAACAATCTCCAAACTCGGTCTGATTGGTTTTGAAGATACCTTCTAAGCTCGGTCTGATTGGCTCGAAGGATTTTGATTTGAATGTCTGGACACGTCCAAAGCTCAGTCTGATCGGCTTTGTCGGCTCCCGTCGAATCTGTGATCAACTCCAAAGCTCGGTCTGATTGGTTTGAAGTCACCTCCGAAGCGCGGTCTGATTGGCTCGAAGGATTTCATGATCATCTCCAAAGCACGGTCTGATTGGCCTCGAAGTTACCTCCCAAGCGCGGTCTGATTGGCCCGAAGGATTTCATGATCATCTCCAAAGCACGGTCTGATTGGCCTTGAAGTTACCTCCGAAGCGCGGTTTGATTGGCTCGAAGGATTTCATGATCATCTCCAAAGCACGGTCTGATTGGCCTTGAAGTTACCTCCGAAGCGCGGTCTGATTGGCTCGAAGGATTTCATGATCATCTCCAAAGCACGGTCTGATTGGCCTTGAAGTTACCTCCGAAGCGCGGTCTGATTGGCTCGAAGGATTTCATGATCATCTCCAAAGCACAGTCTGATTGGCCTTGAAGTTAACTCCGAAGCGCGGTCTGATTGGCTCGAAGGATTTCATGATCATCTCCAAAGCACGGTCTGATTGGCCTTGAAGTTACCTCCGAAGCGCGGTCTGATTGGCTCGAAGAATTTTGATTTGAAAAGAGTAATTTCTGAGGGTAATCTAGTAGATTTGATGATTTTGCCCCCTGTGTGACGAGTCACAGACCGACTCCAAATCGATTGATGGTTTTTTTTTTTTTTTTTTTTGATTTTGCTTTATTCCTGTATAAAGAGAACAAAGGCACAGAGACAAAAAGGAGGCATCCCATTCACTTGCTAGAGTGGTCCACCTTGTTAATGCGGGCATAAATGCCCATCCACATTATTCCAAAATGGACAAAAGAAAATAAAATGAAAGCTAGAATTGACACAAAGTGAGAGTTACCGCTTTATTCGGACGCCATTTGTCCATGAGCTGCATCTCCGGATGTTTCCACCGCTAATTTTCAATCCAGTGAGGCTCATTCGCATCCCATCATCACCGAAAGTAGATGGCAGCCAGTTGGTGATGAGTATCATTTCAACTTCATGGGGCCTTTCCCCTTCTATAAGTAGGAATCCCATGCTTCATTCTCTCCTCATCCCACAGCATTTGAAACAACTTTTCTTCCATGGCTTTCAGAAATCGAGTCTCATCTTTCGGTCAATCCATCCCTGACGACCTATGGCGAGTTCCTCCTATGAACCAACTCGTTTGGCTGAAATATTTCAAAGACTTAAAACCTGACTATGGTTTCTTATCTTGGCTCGTTACTCATTTTAATCCTAGCACTATGGTTTTCCGGTTTGAAGACTCTGAAGTAACTCCGACCTACGAGGAGATGTGTGCCGTGATGGATCATCATTCTGATCAAGACGAAACTCCGGCTTTACCCCCAGGTCCTAGGTATGACCTAGTTGAGATTGCGGCCTTGTGTCCGGTTTACCTTTCTGGTGGCATAAACATGGATCAAGGCCTCCCCTTGGAACCTTTCTTGAGCAAGGTTTTGTCCATTGATCTAGATCTCTCTTGGATTCAAGCTTGCTGCTTCTTGCTGTTGAATGTGTATGCCATGAAGAGTCGTCAACCTGGAATTGGAGATTTCCGACTTCTGACCGTTGTTCGTGACATGCATTTGTACCATCATACTGTCTTCATGATGATCATGGGAGAGACAATGTGTTGGGTCAGGGATATTGCCCTTCATGTCTCCGATTTCAATGTTCATCATCGCGGTTGTCCATTGCTATTGCAAGCCTGGGCTCTGGACAAATTAAGCCTGATTCCTCCCGTCCCAGCTCGCTTAATTCCAACCTACGGACCTGCCATCTTTCAATCTCGGTCTCGGAGACGCTTCGATTTTGGAGATAACCCTACAATTCGATGGACTTGTCCTTGGTGGAGGATTAGACTGGTCACGACCGGAAGTATGAACCTCAATTATGTGTTGTATGCCAGTCTAGACCGTTCCATGGCCTATTTTCCCGACAGGATCAGCCGTCAATATGGGGTGATACAGTGTGTGCCCAGAACCCATAACTTTGAGAGTGGTCTGATAACACCGCATCTGTTGACCAATTTGGCTGACCGTTGGCAAAATCGAAACACCATGTATTTACATGAGGGAACGGTGCAGGACACCGTGACACCCGCATATGCCAACTGGTTTTACACCCCATGATGATACTAGGTTCTGGAAAGATTGGCGTCCAATGATGGCCCCTGCTGAAATAAATGTTGTTGTTGACTTCTCTGTCTTCTTTTCCCCTCTCTTTTTTTTGTATTCCCGGGCCATAGGCTCCCAGTTAATGTGTCTCCTTTCTTTGAATTAATGAATTCAATGGTTATGCCTTTATTACTTCCTGCTTTCTGCACATATGGACAATCAAAAGACAACAAATCTTTTCTTCGAAATTATTTGTTGTGTTAGTTATTTGGGCCTCCTGCCTTTGGGTCAATAAATGAATGCTCATAAAAATGAATTATTATTTGAAGGCAGAAGCTTACACTAGGAGACAAAAAGAATGGGGTAACTGTTTTATTACCTGCATAGATCAAACAAAAACAATATATGCAACTTCTTTATGTATGCATGAACTTATAAGAGTACTAAGGTTTTATCATGATTTTATTGATCCTTTCAAGGAAATCACTGAGAAGATGGTGTTCGTTCTCCTGATCAATGTTTTAAAACAATTCAATACTTAGGTAGGACCAACAGCCAGAATGTTTTTGAACTAGTCCATCTTGATCAGATAAGCAGAGAGGAAGGTCTTGCATTCTTTAACCATGTCCCCGAAACAAAAGGAAGAAAAATTTTAAAATTCAGATCTTTTATTAATCTTACTTCTTTTCAACATTATACAGAAGTAAAGAACTTTTATTTTAATACAATGGTCATTCATCCTAACTATTCATTTACTTATTCTCCTTCAAGTCGAGTTGATGACATTGAGCAACCAATCACAAATCTGTCACGAACGCATGGCATAGATTTCACATTTAAACTAAGCACCACGTGTTAATCCCAAAAGTTTTATTTTTATTATTATTTTTATTATGCTCTAATTTTTTCCTAGGTCGCCCTTTCGGGTTTTCAACCTAGCGAGCTCCTTTTTTGCCTAAGCCGCCCTTTCGGGTTTTCGACTTAGCTCTTTTTTTTTTTTTTTTTTTTTTTTTTTTTAAAAAAAAACCGAAATCATCATTTCAGACATAGAATTTCTTCATTTGATCCTGATTGACAATCCGATTGACAGGCTTCCCTTCCATGGTGATTAATTCAGCGGCACCTTTAGCTAGTAACTTCTGAACTCTAAATGGTCCGTGCCAATTGGGTTTGAATTTCCCGCCAGGATGATTCTGGGCTTCATGATCCAACAATCTGATTAATACCAAATCTCCATTCTTTAAAGCTCTTGGATGTACCCGTTTATTGTAGAAACGATCAATCCTTCTTTTTCTCATCTGGTCCTGAAATCGAGCATTCAATCTCTTTCCATCTAAAAGTGCCAAGTCTTCATATCTTTTCTTAACCCACTCTTCTTCGGTCAGGCCAGCTTCTACAAGAACCCTGAGAGACTTCTTTTCGAGCTCTATTGGTAACACTGCCTCCATCCCATATACAAGTTCAAAGGGAGAAGCTCCATTGACTGACTTGAACGTAGTGCGATGCCCCCAGAGCGCGAAGGGGAGTTTCTCAGCCCAGCTTCTGTACCTTTCACACATTTTTGACAGGATTCTTTTGATCTCCTTATTTGCAGCTTCTACCGCACCATTAGCTTGAGGGCGATAAGGAGAAGAATGGTGATGCTCCACCTTATATCTATGAAGCAACTGACCAACTTCTGCTTGAAAATGAGAGCCATTATCTGTAACTATGTGATGGGGAACACTATAACGACAGAAAATGTTCAGTTCAATGAATCTCGCCACGTGTTTGGCGGTTAAGATTTTATAAGATTGAGCCTCAATCCATCTAGAGAAGTAGTCAACTGCGACCAATATATACTGATGGCCGTTCGATGCTGCAAGCGAGATTCTGCCAATGACGTCTATGCCCCATGCAGAAAAAGGCCATGAAGGAAGTGTCGGATGGAGCTCAACAGCAGGTAAGTGGCTTTTATTATCATGATATTGGCAAGCCTTGCAACAACGCGCATACTGAACACAGTCGCTTTCCATCTGCATCCAAAAATAACCCTGCCTCATGATCTTTTTAGCTAGACTCATACCACTTAAATGAGTACCGCAGACTCCTTCGTGAACTTTTCTCATTATGTCTTTTCCTTCCTTTTTGCTCACGCATCTCAGCAACATTCCGTCCCAAGCTCTCCTGTAAAGTTCACCATCAGCCAGGACGTAATTCAGAGCCATTTTTCTGAGAACTGCACGGTCTTCTTTCGTCGCATCATCAGAAAACGTACCATCTTTCTCATACCTCAGAATATCCGTAAACCAGGGTTCTTCCTCCGACTCTACCTGATTCACATAATGTTCTTGATAGCACGGGATATTGGCTGCGGTAATGATGAATGGCTTCTTTGGGACTTTGCTCAAATCCTGCCATGCTGATGCTAAGTTTGCCAAGGCATCGGGAATTCTGTTATAGGTTCTTCCTATGTGAGTGAAAGTGATCTTGTTGAATAGTGCTGCCTTCTTCAGCAAGTACTCAACATAGGGCTTCAACCTCTCTTCTTCTACCTTCCATCTCTCGTTGGCATATTCAATAACCAATAATGAATCTCCTATTACCTCGACGTCCTTGGCGCCAGATGTAAGGAGAGCTTCCATTCCCATGATGCAGGCTTCATATTCGGCCATATTGTTGGTGACTGGGAACAACAGTCTTTTACACATTGTGGTAACCTCGCCATTAGGTGCTTCTATTACAATACCAGCTCCGGCTCCATTTCTATTGGCTGATCCATCAAAATACAACTTCCAAGCCCCTGTTTCGGTACACAACAAGTGTTCGTCTGGAAATTCCAATTCCCATGGTTCGTCATTTGCAATTGGGTTTTCAGCTAGGAATTCTGCCACGACCCGACCTTTGACCGTTTTCTTCGTTACAAACTCTGCATCCACGCTAGACATCTGGATTAACCATTTAGACAGCCGTCCTTCTAGAGTAGGCGTTCTTTGCAGATACTTCATTGGATCGATTTTGGAGACAAAAGTGACCCTGAAGGAATCAAAGTACGACCTCAACTTCTTTATTGACCATACTACCGCCATACACGTTTTCTCTATCATATTGTATTTATCCTCGATAGGCAGCAGTTTCTTGCTGATGTAGTAAATGGCTTTTTCTATCCCAGCGGCGTCCGACTGAACCAACATTGCCCCCATTCCTGCATCCTCTATAGACAAATACAAGATCAGAGGTTCTCCTGGTCTAGGTGAACTCAGTACTGGTGGGTTCATCAGATGCTTTTTTATGTGGTCAAAGGCTTTCTGGCAGTCCTCATTCCATTTAACTGGCTGATTCTTCTTCAGTAGCTTGAAAATTGGAGCACAAATAATGGATAGTCTTGAAACAAACCTGCTGATGTACTGAATTTTACCCAAGAAGCTTCTCACCTGACGTTCTGTTCTTGGCGGTTCCATATCCTGAATGGCTTTTATTTTGTCGGGGTCGACCTCAATCCCGTTAGGTCCTACAACAAAACCCAACAACTTCCCTTTTGTTACTCCGAATACGCACTTCTTCGGATTGAGTCTTAAGTTATACTGCTTGACCCATGCAAAGAACTTTTCCAGCATCTCTGCGTGTTCTTCTTGTGTTCTTGTCATGATCACCATGTCATCTATATATACTTCTAACCCTTTATGGATCATATCATGAAATAATGTTGTAGCCATTCTTTGGTATGTTGCCCCAGCGTTCTTCAGTCCAAATGGCATTACTCTATAGCAAAAGGTCCCGAAATCCGTGGTGAATGCAGTCTTGTGCTTGTCTACTAAAGCCATCAATATTTGGTTGTATCCGGAGAATCCGTCCATGATAGAATAACATCCCATTCCGGCAGCACTGTCGATCAAAACATCTATGTGCGGAAGTGGAAAGTCATCCTTGGGTGAGGCTTTGTTCAGGTTCCTATAGTCGACACAGACCCTTATCCTCCCATCCTTCTTTAGCACCGGGACTATATTAGCCAACCATTCCAGATAGTGAACTACTTCTAAGAATCCTGCATCTAATTGCTTCTGGACTTCAACTTTGATCTTATCCTACCATTCTGGTCTGACCCTTCTCCTTTTCTGTTTTACCGGTTTAACATTTGGATCAGTAGGGATGAAGTGCTCTGCTATTGATCTGTCGATTCCTGGCATGTCAGCGTAGCTCCAGGCAAATACCTCTGAATTTCTTTTGATGCATTCTTGAAGATCCTGTCTAAGTTCAGGTTTGAAGTCTGATCCGATTTCAATTATTTTAGGATCGTCTGTGGTGCTTAAGTTAAATGCAAAATTATGTAATGCATTTATGTCAAATATGCGTGTGGTATAATCAATGCCATGAACGTGACAATTAGGAAAACAAGAGAACAAATAATCAAAATTTAGTTCCATTGATTGAAATAAAAGAGGAAAGCCATCCATATTGTTCTCAAAACAGACATCAGAAAAACATAAGACAGGGTTAACAGCCTGCTCAATACATTCATTACAGGTATCTTTTATTGCTTGGATCACTTTATCAGCTTTTGGTACTTCTTTTGTTTCCGGGATAGCATCTGCTTTGGCCTCTTCAAATTTCATCTTCAATACCTCCCTCTCTGCCTCTCCGGCGTCTTCAGTAGCTAGTATTGACTGGAGGATCCTTGCCTTGGCCTTCTGCTCTTGCACCACCTTGGAAGCTTCATCCCCAATCCCCAAAAAGTCTTCAAACTCAGATATCTTCTTCGACCACTCAGATTTTGTGCTTGTTTGTGTCATTCCTACCATAAACTTAGTTCCTTCGACCAACTGTTCCAAGGAATGTTCAGGAGATTTGATCAGTTTCTCTTCAAAGTCTGTCATGAATATCTCCAAGCCGGGGTAAGTCTTTCCCCTACTTTGGAATTCTCCTGTAGCTTGTGGGACAAAGAAAATATGATTCAAATTTGGTCCTCTAACTGGAGACCGGATCTCATATCTTTCCTTCTTCCTATTCTCCGAATATCCCAGTCCACATCTATCTTGTTGACCATATGCCGACGAGAGAGGCTCAAACCTTCCTTGTAGTTTTCGGCCTAATCCTTTGCCATACTGCCACTGCATCTTTTTCATCATCTTCCTTGAAAAAGGACTCATTCTATTTACTGCACTCTTGCCCTCATTGGTAGGCGCATCAATCACTGCCACCTGAAAACCTGATAATGGCACCACCGACTCTAAGCCTTCCACTGTTGCCACATTCAAGTCCTCTTGTGCATTAACTGTCACCACATCCGCACCCCATGGAATCTTTACTTTTCTATGTAAGGTAGACGGAACTGCACCTAGAGGATGGAGCCAGGGCCTTCCCAACAAAAGAGCATAGTTGGCTAAGATATCAAGGACAACCACATCAACCCAGCTTTCTACAACTCCCGTGGAGATCTTTGCTTTAAAAGTGCCTTTTGCATTTCGCATAGTGTTGTCATAAGCTTTGACTACCATGTTTGATGGTTCAAGTTCTGACTCCTCAATTTTGAATTTGGATAGCATCTTCAATGGACACACACATAGGGCTGATCCGTTATCCACCATTACATTCCGGGTGTCACGCCCATTAACGGCAATCTGGATGTATAATGGCTTAAAGTGGTTTCTTCCTTCTGGTGGGAGGTCCGAGTCAAAAAAGGTGATTTCACCAATTCTACGCTGTAGCACGTTGATCATGTCAACACTCTGAATCGGAGCAGGCACTCTGATAAAAGTCATGGCTTCTAGTAAAGATTCTCTATGCTCTTTGGATGCTATCAGCAGATCCCATAATGAAATATCTGCTCTTGTTCTCTGCAATTGGCTCAGTACTGAATTGGCATTTACACCGCTCGGTGCTCGATTCTGACTGTTTTCACCTACCTCGACAGTCTTCTTCTGAAATTTCACTACCTCCTCTTCTTTCTTCTTTTCTTTTGACTCTTCTCTACCTTCCTCTGTTGCTTTCTTTTTCATTCCATCAGCAACAATCTCTTTTCCCTTAGCCTGCACACTGCTATCGGGATTGTATACTCGCCCATTGTGGGTTAAGCTCTGGACGCCTACCTCATTCGCGTTCTCTTCGCTGCTATAATACCACTGTTCCTCTTGATCAGCTAAACTCTTTTGAATTGCGAGCTGGATTTGTTCGTCTTCATTTTCTGACACATCGCCCACTTTCACCGTAATACTCTTTTCGATTTCTATTTTCACGGGCATCTTTCCTTCTTCCTCATCACTGCTACTGCAGTCATCCCAAATATTAAGCATTGCACACATTCGTTCTTCCCACTCAGCCTCTGCTAACACAAGCTCTTCCGGTAAGCCACTTTCGATAGCATTGACTGATCCACCCGACTGAGACTTGCGGGGCGGATAGTTGTACTGATACTGAGGAAGTGGGTTGTTCTGGGTACTTGGCTTGTTTCTCTCGGGGGGTTTGGTTATCTTCCCACTGTCGATCAGGTTTTGAATATCATGCCTCAACTGGAAACACTCATCTGTAGAGTGTCCTTTACACTGATGGTAATCACAAATCCTGTCCATATACTTACCACGCACCGGTTTAGCTGGATTGACTGGCAACTTTGAAAGTACCCCATTCTTGATACATGACTTCAAGACCGTACTCAATGGTCTTCCCAGATCAGTGAATTCTCTTCTCGTCCTCTCACTGACGGTTCCCACTGTGTTACTGCCCCCTGACTGATTCTGATTGCTGCTTCCAACATTTCTGTCATTATAGGAGGTTCGATAGTTGCCAAACCCTCTGTTCTTCTTCTTTTCCTCCTTATACAGCTCCTCTATGTTCAAACCAGCGCTTTGAACTAGAGCAAAGTCAGTGAGAGGTTGGGTTAACATCCTCTCCTTAAAGAAGGGTAACAAGCTCCTACTGAAGATTCTGATCAATTCTTTATCCTTCGACCTTGTCTGAACCCTGTATAGCTTTGTTTTCCATCTCCTATAGTAATCAGAAAAGCTTTCATCTTTCCCTTGTCTCAAACTCTCCAAATCACGCAAACCGAACTCGTCACTCTCATCAGTCTTAAAATGCTTAAGAAAAGCAGTCTGTAGTTTGATCCAATTCTTCTGAGTCTCCTCATCTAGACCATCGTACCACCTCCGATAGTCTTTATGTAATGTTTGCAGAAATGCTCGTAAAACATCATCCTCATTGTACCGGTTCATCTGAGAGACCCGGAGGAATTCAGATAGATGAGAACGGGGATCATTGTCTCCTTTGAATGTGGTATGCTTGAATGTTTTAAATGAAGTGGAGCTGGTTGGGTGCAAAACATACTCGGTTATATGAAAGTTGGTGACCGGGTCCTTTTCCTTTACCGCCACCATTTTCTCAAATCTGTCTTTCAGCTCGGCAAGTTGCTTGAGCACATCATTCTCAATGGGGGCAGTGTTTCCCATAGTAGCCTGATTGTCTGATACAGGTTCTGGAATCTGTCTTTCTTCAACCGCTGGTTGATTGCTTGAAGCGGGAGGGGTTTGATTTTGGGCCCTATCTTGGGCGAGAGCAGCGGCTACAATTTGAGCAATAGTTCTTATCTAGGCTTCAGAAAACCCAGTCTCATTCAGAGTATTGTCACCCATTTCTGCTAGATCTGAAATTGAATAATTCATAGAATTGACTGGAGTAGGTTCGGGGATTGGGGATATTCTGACCAAACGTTGACCACGGCGACGGTGCCAAGCTCTCGAAGCAATTTCCCGGGAGGGATCAATTTTGACTGATAGATAGAAATACCTGAGTTAAAGTAGGTCTTGCATGTATGCATGAGAAAATGGAAGCACATAGGATGAGGAATGCAGTTCTAATGCGCTAATGATCAGTATGGAAATAAGATCTTGATTTCAACGACTGGACCCAAAATTCGGCATGAATAATATGGCAATAACTTATTTTGTACTTACACATTTCTGGAATTATCTGTCGTCGACTGTCCCTTTTGGATTTTACAGTCGGCTATTTTCTCTCAAGTCCCTAATTTTTCCCTTGGAATGAAGGAATTTCCAAGCGGGACACTTTTCATTATTTACTATATTTTTTGTTTTTGTGTCCTTACTTTTTGCCTTGGAACAAATGGTCCCAAGCAGGATCTTATTACATGTGAGTCCCTCCCCAAATATCAAATGTATGAATGCATGTGACTAAGGAAGAAATGCACGTGATGTGTGAGTCGCCACCTTGTTTAATTATTTTAGGGCAAACTAGGAAAAAACCCTAAGTGACTCCAATTTTAATTAACCTAGTTACTAGATTAATTAACCCAATGATTAAGGCATGGTGTGCAAACCCGAGATGGATCCCGAGACTATGTCATGCTGATAAACTAACCATGAATAATGAATGCTTTGCAGGGTAAATGATGATGTGATTTGGACCAATGGAAAATGTTTATGTGATTTTGACTTGCCGCCCGGGGGTGAAATCCCGAACGTGCCTACGTACTTCCGTTTGAATGGAAGATCAAAGTCCACGTAGTTCGATAGGCCTTCTTTGAAGGGCTTTGAAGGGGTATGCTTTATGCATGAGTGTGTGTATGCTTTGTGCATTTTGTTTAGGCATTTTGCCAAAGAGTTGATTTTTAGACATTTGATGCCAAAAGTGTTGATTTTAATGGCTTTTAGCCAAAAAGATGTGTTTGATTGGACTTATTTGCTTGCCAAAAATGAATTAAGGCTTTTTAGCCAAAAGGATTGATTTAGGCAATTGTTGCCAAAAATGATTAATTTTTAGGCGATTGTCGCAAAAATGATTGATTTTAAGGCTTTTAGCCAAAAAGAATTGATTTAGGCAATTTATTGCCAGAAAATTGATTGATTGGGCGTTTGTCGCCAAAATTGATTAATTTAAGGCTTTTAGCCAAAAAGAATTGATTAATTTTAAGGCATTTTGCCAAAAGATTGATTTAACTGTAGGCAATTTGTTGCCAAAACGTGATTGATTAAGGCTTTTAGCCACAATTATTGATTAATTGGACTTAAGCTGAAAATTGTTCGAAATAAAGGCAATCATACCATAGCCATTGAGAGGCTAGATATTTTAAGCCGATATTGTTGGATTTAAACTTTAATGCCACGATTATTAATTAACCGGGATTTAGCTTAATCATATTTTAATTGAGGCAATTTACATGCCTATATGATGGTATGAATGCATTTATGCAGTTGTAGAATTTTTTAGGAGTAGAAAAGAAGCATGCATGAAGTGCTAAAATTAAATAGGTAAGTTTAACTTACGTACCTGATTTAATCGTCGACCGCTTCTTAACTCCAGGTTAAGCTCCTCGTTAAGGGAATTAATTTTAGTTTAATTTTAAGTGACCAAGTATCACAAAAATAAAGTAAAACTAAAATTAAAAAAAAAATGCAAGAAAGCAGTAAAGAATCGCAAAGAGCGTAGGGAGAAGGAGCGTCTGTCAACACAGACTGAGTCCCTCAAAACGGAGCCCCAAAGCCGTTTTTTATAGGAAAAAATGTGACCCCGGGCGCCCCTGCCCGCCTTCGAGGGCGGGCATGCCCGCCTGGCTTGGGCGGGCGTGCCCGCCTGGCCTGGGCGGGCATGCCCACCCCCACGGGCAGGCATGTGTGCCTTTTCCCCTCTCTTTTTTTCTTTTCTCGTTCCGGAGGCTTTTCCGGGAGTTCCGGACCTCCAAAAAATATTCCGAGACCAGTTCCGTGATCCTCGTAATTTTTCGGACATTTCAAGTACCATATTGGCACACTTCCGGTGAACTTCCAAAATGGCCTTTGGTCCGGTCGGACTGTTTGCAGTCCGGGAAAATTGGCTCTTTGAGCCTCAAAATAAATGGGTATTCACAGGTGACTGCCGCCGCCGGCGATATCGGCTACCGCCGCCTTTAAGGGCGGCCGCCACCGCCGCGGCCGGGAAAACTGGCTTTTTGAGCCTCAAAATTTAGGTATTCACAGTTGCCCCCCACCGGCAACCATAAAAAAAAATTGTTTTATGGGCGTCGGTGGTTGTCTGAAAACTAAATTTTGTAGGCGAGAATCAGACGCGTCCAGAGGACCCGCCTTTTAGCCTTTTGATTGGGAATTTTTTGGCCTTAGGGGCCAAAATGTGAATTTTTGGGCCTTAGGGGCCCAGAATGTAATTTTTGGGCCTTAGGGGCCAAAATGTGAATTTTTGGGCCTTAAAGGCCAAATTGGGAATTTTTGGGCCTTAGGGGCCAAGACGTGAACTTTTGGGCCTTAGGGGCCAAAATGTGAATTTTTGTTTTCTTACCTGTATTTCGGTACTGAACTTTGACTGTACCTGCACTTGGTTAGTACTGAAAATATGTATGCATGATTATCAAATTTGAAAGAAAATAGGATTTTGTTTCAGCCCATTTTATGGAAAATATATATATTTTTTCAAATTCCTCATCTTTTCTCGAAAATCGAGCCAAAAGGCACTTTTCAGCTTTTTCTTCTCTCATTCTCCTTTTCTCTCTTTTTTTTATTTTTTTTTTATTTTTTATTTTTTATTTTTTTTAAAGACGAACCATAGCATGCACAGCTGGACTAGGAGTCTCTCCAAAGTCGAAAAGATCAATTTGGGGAGGTATGGTCTTTCTCCTGTCATTACTCTTCGGGGTGTAGTAGTTGACTGGGACTTTTTGCGAGCCTGTATTAGATTTTGGGATCCTGAGGCTCACGTTTTTCGGTTTGGGGCTATGATGGAGGAAATGTGCCCTCTCTTTGAGGAGTTTTGTGCCATTATAGGGTGTGACCCCAATGCCCCTTTGGTCAAGCATGAGGTAAAAATTGGGTATGTTAGGTCATTTGAAACCCTGTTTCAATTTAGCCGACCCCAAGCTAAGGCTATGATCGTTGATGAGCAAAAGGCAATTCTGCTGCCTCTGATTGATGAATTCTCAGAGGCTTGCCCAGATGACCCAAACCGGATGAGGCTAAGGATGCGGGCCTTGGTTTTCTGTTTATTGGCTGGCTTCTTATTTAACCGGGACCCAGGCTTTGGGGATTTGCGTCTTTGCCCCATGGTTCTACAAATGGAGGATATGGGTTGTATTGGTGGCATTGTGCTCGCAGAAACCATTAGGAGCCTTGACAGGGCTGCTTTAGGGTTTGATGACTGGACAGTTTCTCCCATTATTCTCCAGGTATTTTTCCTTATTATCTCTCCTCATTTTTCTTCTTCTTTTTAATTTGTTTCTTCGTAATAGAAAAGATCTATTACTCAGGTTTGGTTGAGGGATCATCTTCAAGTGGTGGCTGCTCCTACCTCCCTTCCTTACAATCCTTCCCAGTATCGCATGCGAAAAATCTTGATCTCGCACCCTTCTATTGAAACATGGACTTCGTGGCTGGTTGAATTAGGTCCAAATGAGATACTGTGGTTCATCCCTTGGTACAATATCAGCCGCTTTATTCAGGTCAGCTTCCGCCATTCTCGGGTTTACCTCCTAGGCCTTACCTACTGCACTTGGTACTGCGCTTCGCACATTTTGAGGCAGATGGGGATAGATCAGACTGTCCCCATTATGGATGACATTTCGGCTGATGCTGCCATTACTGCTGGTGTTACCCGAGCTGTCCTTAAAGCTTGGGTTAGAGATCACCGCATGGTGAGACCTTTACCCGATCCTACCAGTGTTCAGACTTCTCCCGAGTACCGGGCCTGGTTCATTGCCGCTGTCTGGCCGATTGAAAGACCAAGGAGGACTGCACTGCTGAGTGTTCTTGAAGGTTGGGTTCAGGCTGATGTTGAAGAGGAGGTTGGGACAGGTGAGGAGATTGTGCTGGCCCCTCGGACAGGCAAGGCTGGGCAGAGTTCAGTAGAAGACTCAGAGGATGCCGCTCCGCGGAGGCGACGGGATACCTAGACTCTTATGAACTTTTGTGATCTTTTTCTTGTTTTGCCTTTCGTTTGGGACTTTGGATTTATCTTTGGATGTATGCTTTACACTTTCTTTAGTTATTTTGGACTCTCTTGCTTGATTCTGGATTATTTGACTTTGTCATTAGGCGTTTGAACTTTCCAAGCATTTGCCAATTTTTTATTTATTCAGGCTCTAATTTTTGCCTAAGCCGCCCTTTCGGGTTTTCAGCTTAGCGAGCTACCCCCTTTTTGTCTAAGCCGCCCTTTTTAGGTTTTCAGCTTAGCGGGCCCCGACTTTTGCCTAAGTCGCCCTTTTTGGGTTTTCGACTTAGCGGGTTTTTGTTTCTTTTTTTTTTTTTTCTTCTTCTTCCTTTTTTTTTTTATTTGGCAAAGAAGAATGAAATTATGAAATGTTTAGACCGCGCCCAAAGAGGGCTGCCTACATATCTCTGATATATAATTTCTTTTTTCCAAAGAGAATCAGGTCTAATGTAGTTCATCTTACATTATGCAACAATTACAATCACACAAAATATCTTTTTAACTAATCTAAATTACATGGATTAGCAAATTCCAAGCCATCCAAATCAGTCAAAATGACGGCTCCGCCTGACAAAATCTTCTTTAACACATAGGGTCCAGCCCAATGAGGACGAAACTTCCCACGTGGGTCTACGATTGGCTGTCTAATTTCCTTCAAAACCAAACAACCCTCTTCCAACTTCCGGTCTTTGACCTTCTTATTGAAATGCCGCGCCATTCTTCTTTGATACACTTGAGTTTGGTGGATTGCTCGCAATCGCTTTTCATCCATACCCAAGAGTTGCGAATGATAATTCTCGGCCCAATCGGCTTCGCTGATCTGGCTTTCCCGGATAATTCTTGCCGACCGAACTTCCAGCTCAATAGGCAACACTGCTTCAATGCCATATACTAAAGAATACGGGGTTGCCCCAGTAGGTGTCCTGATTGAAGTCCTGTATCCCCACAAGGCGTTTGGCAATTGTTCGTGCCAAGCTCTATGCTTTTGAACTGTCTTCTGCAAAATGACCTTTATAGCCTTGTTTGCAGCTTCTACAGCCCCATTCGTCTGTGGGCGATAGGGTGAAGACTTGTGATGCTGAATCTTCTTTTGTTTCAGTAGGTCCGAAAATTCACTTTGAAAGTGAGATCCGTTATCTGTGATGATCTCAAATGGTGTTCCATACCGACAAAGGATGTTGGTACGAACGAACTGTGCTGCCTTCTTGGCATTCAAAACGGAATAAGAAGCTGCCTCAATCCACTTAGTAAAATAATCAACAGCAACCAGGATGAATTGATGTCCATTGGAAGCCTTTGGATGGATCTTTCCGATCACGTCTATGCCCCAAGTTGCGAAAGGCCATGGTGAAGTAATGGGATTTAGACTGACCGGAGGCTGTCTTTGTAGCTTAGCAAAAACCTGGGCTTTAAATTGTACTTTCGAAGTCTAAGGAAGAACTTCTCAAGCGCTGTCGTATGTTCTTTAGCTGTTTTTGATTTGACAACCATATCGTCCACATATACTTCTACTTCTTTGTGAATCATGTCATGGAAGATGGTCGTCGCCATTCATTGATAGGTTGCCCCGGCATTTTTGAGCCCAAAAGGCATGACCCTGTAGCAGTAAGTTCCCCATTCCGTGGTGAACGCCGTTTTCTCTTTGTCTGGCTCATGCATCATTATTTGATTATAACCGACAGCAAGATCAGTCAAGGAGACCATCTCGTGTCCAGCCATTCGGTCCACTAACAAGTCGATGTGCGGCAGAGGGAAATCGTCCTTCGGACATGCTTTATTCAAATCCCGGTAGTCCACACACATCCGCACTTTTCCATCCTTCTTTGGCACCGGCACGATGTTTGCTAACCATGTCGGGTAGGCGATAGGTTCTATGAACTTGTTCTCCAGCTGCTTGGCAATTTCCTCCTTGATTTTCAAGGACCATTCTGTTTTCAGCCTTCTTAGCTTCTGTTTCACTGGCTTAGCCTCTGGATATACTGGAATCTTGTGCACCACTATTGCCGGGTCAATTCCGGTGATGTCACTTGCTTTCCACATGAAGCAATCAGCAAATTTCTTCAAACATTCACTGACCTGTTCCCTGTTCATGCAATCAGATGCGATGTATGTATGTTCATTTTCTTCTTTGCCAATTATTATTTTTTCCTTTTCATTTTTTATTTCATTTATTTGATTGTTTTTGCTTGGAAATGCTTGGAAAGATAGACACGCAGGGTAATCAAGAATTTGCAAGCCTTTATTAATTATGACGGAATCGTCTTCAAAGAATACATCGAATTTGAAATCTGGATCTTCTAGATCCGACACAGACGACTCGGAATTGGAACTAGACTCTGACTCGGTTTCAGACTCGGGGTTAGACTCGGACTCAGTACAGGACTTTATTACAGACTCCGGTACTAGGTTTGACTCGGGAGGGGGTTTATCAGCAGTGCGCTCCTCCTCGGTGTACTAGTTGGTGAGAGGTCCTTCATTCGGCTTGATCAAATCTAGCAGGTCTCGGTTCCCATCATTTCCTGTGATAACCGCAACTTCGTCAAAGAGACTAGGTTGCATGAAGTCTTCTGCTTCCAGTTCAGTTACTGTTTTGGGCCTGTTGCCCCAGACATCTGAGAATATCTCCAACCCAGGCAGCATCTTCTTAGCAGTTGGGCAGCAAAAGGGTTCTCGGAAGCCACAGTAAGGAACTGCTTCTCCCAATTTACGAAAATAACTGTTCAAAGTCGGAAAGTAGGGCCGTATCTGTACACTCTCTTTCCTTCCCCCTCTGGTTCTCTTGGCACGGTCTTCATTAGTGGGCTCATAGCCTAGTCCGAAGGTTCCCTCATTCGCTGGACACTCCCAGGCTTGCAGTTTGGGGTATGCTTTCCCGGATCTGGCCATAACCATTCCTGGCAGATAGGACATCTTAAGCATCAAGGGCACTATGCAGTTTATTTGCACCGTCCCGAAATCAAAGAGAATTCGAGAGTTTGCAGTCTTTCCTTCTATGAAGTGCACAGTGTCGTACTGAAATCCCGAGAGGGGTAGATTGACAGTTTCAGGGTTGACCTCAAAGAGAGGCTGGCCCTTTGGCTTTTTTGAGCTGGCTATAGTCATCCCCCTGAATGGTGATGACTTTGTCTTTGTAAGGAAACTTGACCTTTTGGTGCAAGGACGAGGGTACTGCCTTAGTGTGGTGTATCCATGGTCGGCCCAGAAGCAAGTTGAAGCTAGTCGGTACATCAATTACCTGGAAGGGGACTTCCATCACAGCTGGCCCAACCGTTAACTTTAGCGTAGCAACCCCAACACTTCCCTCCGGGTGCTGTCATAGGCCTTCACTATCTAGTCCGAGGGAGTGAAGTCAGTTTCTTCCAACCCTAGACAGTTGGCTACTCTCAGTGGGCAGACATTCAGAGCTGACCCATTATCAATGAGAACCATGGGCACGGTTTTGTCTCGAGTCTGAACAGCGACATAAAGAGCATTGTTATGACTGCCTCCCTCCTTGGGCAAATCGTCATCAGAGAAACCGATGCTTCGTGTTTTAGATGATTGGGTGAGGGTGGATACTAGCTGTGAATACTCAAATTTTGAGACTCGAAAAGCCGGTTTTCCCGGCCGCGGCGGTGGCGGCCGCCCTTAAAGGCGGCGGTGGCCGCTATCGACAGCGGCTGCAGTCGCCTGTGAATATTCAAATTTTTTGAGGCTCAAAAGCCTGTTTTTTCCGACTGCGAACAGTCCGGCCGGACTGGAGGCCTTTCGGAAAGTTCACCGGAAGTATGCCAATATGGTACTTGAAACGTCCGGAAAATTACGAGGATCACGGAACTGGTCCCGGAATATTTTTTGGAGGTCCGGAACTCCCGGAAAAGCCCCCGGAGTGAACCTGCCTGCCCCGGCGGCTCGGCCGCCGGGAAGGTCACCAAGTCGGCGGCCCAGCCGCCTACGGACCGGCGACCCGGCCACCGAAAACAGTCCGTTTTTTTGTGCCTATAAATACAGGCCTCGGGCCTCCTTTTTTCCTCACTCAGTCTGTGTTGACGGACGCTCCTTCTCCCTCTCGCTCCTTGCGATTCTTTACTGCTTTTTTGCATTTTAATTTAGCTTTTATTGCTTTCTTTCTTTGTTATTTGGGTAATTAAAATTAAATTAAATTAATTAATTTCCCTTAACGAGGAGCTTAACCTGGAGTTAAGAAGTGGCCGTCGACTAAATCAGGTACACAAAACTAAACTCTATCTTTTTTAATTTTAGCATTTCATGCATGTTTCTCTTCTACTCCTCTTAAATTCTATAACTGCATAAATGCATTCATATCATCCACAAGGCAAACAAATTGCCTCAATTAAATAAAATTAAGCTTAAATGCTCGGTTAATCAATAATCGTGGTATTAAAGCTTAAATTCGACAATATTGGCTAAAAGCCTAGTTAATCAATAACTATGGTGAAATTGCCTTTATTTCGAACAAGTTTTGGCTTAAGTCTAATTAATCAATAATTGTGACTAAAAGGCCCTAATTAAACACTTTTTCTTATTATGGCAATAAATTGCCTATAATTCAATTTAATTAATCACTTTAGGCAAACAAATTGCCTATAAGTGAAAATTAATCTTTTTAAAACGACAAATCGCTTAAATCAAAAATTTGGCTAAAAGCCTTTAATTAATCACTTTAGGCAAACAAATTGCCTATAAGTGAAGATTAACCTTTTTTGTAGCGACAAATCGCTTAAATTAAATTTCTTTGGCTAAAAGCCTTCAAACAATTTTTTGGCAAATAAACTGCCTTAAATCAATCAACTTTGGCGACAATCGCCCAATTAGCATCATTTGGCGAATTAATTGCCTAAACCAATATTTTGGCTTTAAAAGCCTTAAACAATTCGTTTTGGCACCAATGCCTTAAAAATCAATCTTTTGGCAAGAATAAGCCCAAATTAAATTCTTTTGGCTAAAAGCCTCAAAATCAACATTTTGGCACCAAGTGCCTAAATCCTTCAACCTTTTTGGCAAAATGCCTAAACAAAACTGCACAAAGCATACACACACTCATGCATAAAGCATCCCATTCAAAGCCCTCTAAAAGAGGCCTATCGAACTACGTTGACTTTGATCTTCCATTCAAACGGAAGTACGTAGGCACGTTCGGGATCTAACCCCGGGCGGCAAGTCGAATCACATAAACATCTTTTTCATTGGTCTAAATTATTTCATCTTCCTTGCAAAACATTCATTCTTAGGTTAGTTTCATCAGCATGACATAGTCTCGGGATCCACCTCGGGTTCGAAGACCATGCCTTAGACATTGGGCTAATTAATCTAGTAACTAGGTTAATTAAAATTGGAGTCACTTAGGGTTTTTCCTAGTTTACCCTAAAACAATTAAACAAGGTGGCGACTCATACATTCACGTGCATTTCTTCCTTTAGTCACATGCATTCACATGCCCATGATATTTTGGGGAGGGGTTCACAGTTTGGCGACTCTGCTGGGGATTTATGTAATCATTTTGCATAAAGTGGACTACAATTGCTGTGTAAACTAACCTGTCCTTCTTTAGGGCATTATTTTACAATACTTTATTTTGCAGGGTACCTTAGCACAAATCAAGTATTCTTTCTTTAAGAATACGAGATGAGGAATTTAAACTCAAATTGTACAAATTGTTTAAGACATTTTAATTTATTTATTTATTTGCACGATTGAGAGAATCTTTTTCTCCATTACATAAAAAAATGAATTTCAAATGAATTTCTTCTCTCTCTGTTCAAACTTCTGAGTCTGGATAGCAAGTAGCGCTAATCGACAGGTCTCCTTGATTATGTCGACGGATAGCCAAAGCATCCTCCCTGTTACCGCAAACCATCCCTAATCCTTTTGGGGGTGGCCCATGGGTATGCGTACCGTTGGACCCATGCGAAACTCTTTGTTTCACATGTGGTTAGGTATATCCTTACTCAAGGTTCAAGGGTCCCTTAATAAGCCAATACTCTATTTGTGTCATAGCCTATAGAACCTATCCTTTAGGGCTGTATGCACCCAATGATGCTGAATCATTCCATTAAAATGAATTATGTTGTGATGTTGTGCGCATTCACGCATTCATCCCATACTTCACAAAAAAAAAAACAACAGTTCATTTCAAAGCTGGAAAATCACATTTTGGTCCCTGAGACCTGAAAAATTCACAATTTGGCCCAAAAGGCCCAAAAGTTCACAATTTGGCCCCTAAGGCCCAAAAAAAAAACTTCCAATTTGGCCCCTAAGGCCCAAAATTCCCAATTTGGCCCCAAAGGCCCAAAAATTCACACTTTGGCCCCAAAGGCCCAAAAGTTCACATTTTGGCCCCTAAGGCCCAAAAAATTTTTTTGAGAACTTAGGGTCTTTCGAAAAGTCGAGGTGTCCAGCCCTAAACACTCTACCTTACATATCACATCCCATGGAGTTCTATCCTAGGTGTCCTAGCATACCAATATCACCCCACATCACAAGGGTCATGTCCAAATACCTCGCCCATACACTACCCTACCTCACACTATCTCACATACCCTATGAAAATACCTTATAGTCTAATCATTTTGACTATGTCCTTTCACAGGTACCCCTCCAAAGACCACCTGTACCCGAAACACCAACTGAGCTCACAAGTCCAACAACCCCGACTGCACCAATGGCATCACTGTCTGACATCCAAAACCTCATTGAACAATTGGAAGCCAGAATGGAGGCTAGAATGAATGAGGCATTGGCTGCCCAGAGGATTGCCCTAATAGCTGAACTAGGTGGTGGTAATGGAAATGGGGCTTCCGCCGGGGGAAGTGGACCTTCTGCCTCCAATCAAGGACCTACTGCAGAACCGACAAACCCTACCCTTAACCTGGATGACATGCCCTCTGGAACTGCTTCTGAGTTGGAAGCTCAGAAAATAAGAGAGAAGTTGGAATTGTTGGAAAGGTCAATCACCGCCCTTAAGACACACAAAGAAGTCGTGGACATGGACTCCTTGTCCTTATTCCCCGAAGCAAGATTACCTACAAAATTCAAAATGCCCAACATGGATAAGTTTGACGGAACCACTTGTCCCAAAACGCACCTGAAAATGTATGTGGGTGCCCTAAACCCGTTTGGCCTGAACAGCGAGCTCCTTGCTCAGTTGTTTCAGCAATCTTTGACTGGTGCTGCATTAAGATGGTTTGTAAGCTTGGATCGTTCCAAAATGAAGAATTGGGAGCACATATGCAATGCTTTCAACACACAGTACCATTATAATATCGAAGTGGATGTTACCCGGAGGGAGCTGGAAACCACTAGACAAAAGAACAATGAGTCTTTCTCCTCGTTCCTTTCGAGGTGGAGAGCCAAAGCTGCTCAAATGATCAACCGACCCTCTGAACAAGAACAAGTTGACATAATAATCAAGAATTTACTGCCTGTCTACCAGTCACAGCTTCAAACACAGTACTTGCCTACGTTCCAATCGCTCATTGCGACTGCAACTAAGGTGGAAGACTTAATCCAGTTGGGTCAACTCAAAGAATACTCATACAAGAAGCAGAATCATGCTGGGTCCAGTGAGACAAATGAAATAGCCAGTATAATCCCCACGAATCCTTTACGTGTTGGGAATTTGGGAAGCAATCAGCCAAGGAGGCAATATACTGATCTCGGCATGCCAACCCTTTTGGTGTTCCGAGAAGCAGTGAAAGCAAATTTACTGAAGCCCTTAGAAGCAAGGCCATTACCAAACCCCCTGCCCCGGAATTTCAAAACCAATGAATACTGTGAGTACCATCAAGGACATGGGCATAAGACCGAATCATGCTGGACTTTGAAAAACCGTCTACAGGACCTAGTTGACAATGGGTCCATCATCCCCAAGAGCAAGCTGAACATCAACCAATCCCTTGCCTAACCATGGGATTAATGCAAAAAAAAATTTGCTGAACAAGAATCGTTCGATCCTTTCGAACTTTTTCTTAGAATTGAATGAAGTTTGTGTCTGAGAAGGTTGAGATCAAGCCTCCAAAAGAACAAAGGTATTGTTCAAGACCAACAACAACATGTCTGATCGATTGAAGCATCGAGAAGAACAAAGTCACTACAGTCAATCCAATCCTAGTCCATCACAGCCCACCTAGAGTCTATCTTTTAGGGTCTAGTTTCTTTTTTCTTTTCATTTTCATTTCCATTCAAGTATTCATTTGTAAATCTAAGTGTCTTTTGTACACAAATTTTGTCTTATCAATAAAAAGGGATCAGTTTACGTTCCAATCATATTTATACTCTTTCCCTATCCTTGCCTGTGAAAGCAAAAAAAAAAAAAAAAAAAAAAAAAAAAAATCGAAAAAAAAATAATAAAAAAAAATTGAAAAAAATAAAAAAAAAATGACAAAAAGATAATAAAAATTGGCAAAGAAAAATGCATTCATCCTTTCATTTGCTCTGCATCAATCAAAGCTGGGGGCATCCTAAGAAGCACCATCAAAGGGGAAGTTTTGAAGGGTAATCATGGAAAGGATCCAGCAAAGGGTACGCAAGACTTCAAAACAGTACCGAGGCAAAGCCGATTGAAGGGGTTAGGGACAGAATGGTTTCTCCAAAAACCCAGGAATGGAAGATGCTCCGACAGAGAGGTGTTTGAATTTCGAGCTTAAAAGCGACAGAATAAAAGAAGTTATATTTGGAATTGGGTTGGGTCTGCACGAAGTCGCAATGCTATCCATACACTACTCAAGTCATCTCAGAATCCAGTTGCCTCGAAATTCTTTATGGAGAGGCTGCTTCTAAGCAAGCATAGGGAAAAATGGGACAAAAAGAACCCCTGGTCAAAAGGAAGAAAACAAGCAAAAGAAAAAAATGGGTCAAAAAGGAACTCCTGCACAAAAGAAAGAAATCAAGGACAAAGCTACAGGAAATCGAGTTGTCAAAAACGGGTCAACTGCAGGCTCTCCGTTAAATTCAAGACCATCAAGGGTAGATGACAAATCATTTCAGCCATAAGGACAAAGACCAAGCGGCTACTCACACTTTGAAAAAGCAAGTTAAAAGAAGCAGTCATTTTCACGAATTGGATGACAACAAACACCTTGAAAATCAAGCGCCAAGCATGGCACAAGTACAAGTGTCCTTATAAACAAGGATCATTTCTCAAAACGGGGAAAAGGAAGAGTCTCCTCAAAATTCCTTATGGAGAGGAGAACCATTGAGGAAATAAGTTTCAAGTTCAGAGGAAGATAAAGTTCAAGAAAAGGAATCAAATTAACCTCAAGAATTCAAACATGGCAAAGCCATAAACTCAAAGCATAAAAGCTTCTTCAACACTCAAGCCCCTCAAGTTACCGCCACAATGTGGGTATTCAAAACTCTTTGTGGCGAATACAAGTCACATTTCAGTCAACCAGTGGTAAAACCACTACAACAACAAAGTCAGATTCGCCTAGGGTCATCACTATCATACGAGCTCGAGTCAATAAGTTGATTCAACATCATCTAAGTCAGGAATGAATCCCGTAAAGACATCAAGCCGGGAAGGAATCCCACGAAGAAATCAAGTCAGAAATGAATTCTGCATCAACATCAAGCCGGGAAAGAATCCCGCGAAGACATCCAGTCGGGAATGAATCCCGCAAAGACATCAAGTCGGGAAGGAATCCCGCAAAGACATCAAGCCGGGAAGAAATCCCGCGAAAGAAATTAAGTCAGAAATGAATTCTGGATCAACATCAAGCCGGGAAAGAATCCCGCAAAGACATCCAGTCGGGAAAGAATCCCGCAGAGACATCCAGCCGGGAAGGAATCCCGCAAAAAAAAAAAAAAAAAAAAAATCAAATCGGAGATGAATTCTGTATTAATATCAAGTCAGGAAGGAATCCCGAAGAAGTCAAATCGGAAATGAATTCCACAATCAAAATTAAGTCAGAATTGAATTCTGCCCCAGCAGCAAGCCGGAAATAAATTCCGCACCAAGACGGAAAGGAATTCCGCACTAACATCAAGACGGAGATGAATTCCGCACCAGCCGAGCACGAAGTTCGCATCCCGGAAGGAACTACGAAAGACCTGATTCTCCCCATCCCCCGAAGAGTTCTTGGAGATACGTAGGCAGCCACAAAGGCACGGTCACAAACATAAGTTTGCATCATAAATAGCATTTTCTCTTTGCCAATATAAAAAAATAAAAAAAGAGAAGAAAAGAAAAATAAAAGCTGGAGTTGAAAACCCGAAAGGACGGCTTCAGGCAAGAATTGAGCCCGCTAGGCTGAAAACCTGAAAGGGCGGTCTAGGCAAAAGTTAGGGCAAAGAGCCTGCTAGAGTCGAAAACCCGAAGGGGCGGCTACTAGGCAAAAGTTAAGGCCAAAAAAAAAAAAAAAAAAAAAGTGCTTTCAAAGGTCTCCTTGGGAGTATATAAATCATTTTTTCCAGGAATCACTGAGTTCCTTCGAGTCAAAATTCACTACAAGAAAAATGTGAGTCTCTAAATCGAGTCTTTAGTGAGTCTCTAAAATCAAGTCTCCATCACCAGTGGTCATTCCACGACGAGTCACAAAAATCGAGTCATTCTCAAAAGTTCGTTTTGAAAGCGTCACTCTTTGAGTCATTCCTCAAAAAAAAAAAAAAAAAAAAAAAAAAGAGAGAGGAAAGTGTCGATTCAATCCCCGGGATTTCCAAAACAACCCTAAAAATGTCAAACACAATCGTTGAGAGTAATTCTTTAATACCTCGTCTCCACTCGGACCATCGTTTCTTCGATCCTTTCAGACGAGCGATGTCATCCACATTGTCCGTTTCCTCGAGTCATATAAGTGGCCTTGTTCTTGTGGATTCCTCAATCGATTGGACAAGTATAACACCAATGTTTTGAAGTATTCCCTGGTCAGCACCATTCTGGGGGCAAGAAGTGATAAGAACCTTCACCATTCTCCCATCACAAAAGTAATCACGGAATTTTTAGTCTTTCATTAAGAAGAAATTCTATTTCAGCTAATTTAGGGCATCAATTCTCTCAAGCAGGGGGCAAAATCCTCTAAGTCGGATTCAGGGGCAAGTGTTATAAGAAAAAAACATACACAACCCAGGAGTGAAACCCAATCATCGTCAATCTCTTTTACACAAACCCAGGGTAGAACCCGGTTAATGGTTAACTTTTTTTACATAAAACCTAGGGTGAAACCCTAACCAATAACCAACCATTTTTCATCCAAAACCAAGCCATTTGATCATTTTGACTTTAGGTGGACCCTTGGTTCTCAAAGAAAAATAAAACAAATCTCTTTTCAAGCCCTCATTAAGAGGCAAAACATCTCTTCAAGCCCTCACTAAGAGGCAAAACATCTTTTCAAGTCCTCGAAGAGGCAAAATCTCTTTTCAAGCCCTCACTAAGAGGCAAAATCTCTTTTCAAGTCCTCTAAGAGGCAAAATCTCTTTTTAAGTCCTTTAAGAGGCAAAATCTCTTTTCAAGCCCTCATTAAGAGGCAAAACTTCTTTTTAAGCCCTCATTAAGAGGCAAAAACATCTTTAAGTTACCAACATAAATCCATGCATTTGATCATTTCATTTTCAAAAAAAAAAAAAAAAAAAAACCACGGCGGGGTTTCCTCCGCTGCCCATCCTCAAAATTTGGTCTTCAGACAACCACCGACACCCATAAATCATTTTTATGGTTGCCGGTGGGGGGCAACTGTGAATACTCAAATTTTGAGACTCGAAAAGCCGGTTTTCCCGGCCGCGGCGGTGGCGGCCGCCCTTACAGCGGCTGCAGTCGCCTGTGAATATTCAAATTTTTTGAGGCTCAAAAGCCTGTTTTTTCCGACTGCGAACAGTCCGGCCGGACTGGAGGCCTTTCGGAAAGTTCACCGGAAGTATGCCAATATGGTACTTGAAACGTCCGAAAAATTACGAGGATCACGGAACTAGTCCCGGAATACTTTTTGGAGGTCCGTAACTCCCGGAAAAGCCCCGGAGTGAACCTGCCTGCCCCGGTGGCTTAGCCACCGGAGCCAGCCGCCGAGCCGGCGGCCCAGCTGCCGGTCAGGCCGCCGACCCGGCGGCCCAGCCGCCGAAGGACCGGCGGCTCGGCCGCCGGGAAGGTCGCCAAGTCGGCGGCCCAGCCGCCTACGGACCGGCGGCCCAGCCGCCTACGGACCGGCGGCCTGGCCGCCGGGCGGGCCGGCGACCCGGCCACCGAAAACAGTCCGTTTTTTTGTGCCTATAAATACAGGCCTCGGGCCTTCTTTTTTCCTCACTCAGTCTGTCTTGACGGACGCTCCTTCTCCCTCTCGCTCCTTGCGATTCTTTACTGCTTTTTTGCATTTTAATTTAGCTTTTATTGCTTTCTTTCTTTGTTATTTGGGTAATTAAAATTAAATTAAATTAATTAATTTCCCTTAACGAGGAGCTTAACCTGGAGTTAAGAAGTGGCCGTCGACTAAATCAGGTACACAAAACTAAACTCTGTCTTTTTTAATTTTAGCATTTCATGCATGTTTCTCTTCTACTCCTCTTAAATTCTATAACTGCATAAATGCATTCATATCATCCACAAGGCAAACAAATTGCCTCAATTAAATAAAATTAAGCTTAAATGCCCGGTTAATCAATAATCGTGGTATTAAAGCTTAAATTCGACAATATTGGCTAAAAGCCTAGTTAATCAATAACTATGGTGAAATTGCCTTTATTTCGAACAAGTTTTGGCTTAAGTCTAATTAATCAATAATTGTGACTAAAAGGCCCTAATTAAACACTTTTTCTTATTATGGCAATAAATTGCCTATAATTCAATTTAATTAATCACTTTAGGCAAACAAATTGCCTATAAGTGAAAATTAATCTTTTTAAAACGACAAATCGCTTAAATCAAAAATTTGGCTAAAAGCCTTTAATTAATCACTTTAGGCAAACAAATTGCCTATAAGTGAAGATTAACCTTTTTTGTAGCGACAAATCGCTTAAATTAAATTTCTTTGGCTAAAAGCCTTCAAACAATTTTTTGGCAAATAAACTGCCTTAAATCAATCAACTTTGGCGACAATCGCCCAATTAGCATCATTTGGCAAATTAATTGCCTAAACCAATATTTTGGCTTTAAAAGCCTTAAAACAATTCGTTTTGGCACCAATGCCTTAAAAATCAATCTTTTGGCAAGAATAAGCCAAAATTAAATTCTTTTGGCTAAAAGCCTCAAAATCAACATTTTGGCACCAAGTGCCTAAATCCTTCAACCTTTTTGGCAAAATGCCTAAACAAAAATGCACAAAGCATACACACACTCATGCATAAAGCATCCCATTCAAAGCCCTCTAAAAGAGGCCTATCGAACTACGTTGACTTTGATCTTCCATTCAAACGGAAGTACGTAGGCACGTTCGGGATCTAACCCCGGGCGGCAAGTCGAATCACATAAACATCTTTTTCATTGGTCTAAATTATTTCATCTTCCTTGCAAAACATTCATTCTTAGGTTAGTTTCATCAGCATGACATAGTCTCGGGATCCACCTCGGGTTCGAAGACCATGCCTTAGACATTGGGCTAATTAATCTAGTAACTAGGTTAATTAAAATTGGAGTCACTTAGGGTTTTTCCTAGTTTACCCTAAAACAATTAAACAAGGTGGCGACTCATACATTCACGTGCATTTCTTCCTTTAGTCACATGCATTCACATGCCCATGATATTTTGGGGAGGGGTTCACACTAGCACTTCTGGGCTAACTTCCACAGGTGTCTGAAGTTGACTCAAAGCCTTGCAAAGAGCTTGGCGATGAGGAAAGGATAATGCCAAAAGTTCCCAGATTGACACCCTAGCTTGTGTCTTTTTTAATTGTGACAGCACCGGGTCCTCCTTTGGCTCCTCTGCCCTCTGGTAGGGTTTATTTTGAATTTTGTCCAAAACTAAAGGTTCATATTGTCTCCCGCTCCTGGTTATAGCATCAAGTTCTCCGGCTAGGTCATTCAAATCCAAAACACAGATGTTATTCATTTCTAGGAACAGTTCGAAAGGATCGATCAGTTCCTGATCAGCCATAATAGCATTTACCCCGTGATTTGGTAAGGGGTTAGTACTAATGTTTGGCTTACTTCTGGGAATAATTGAACCGTTGTCCACCAGATCCTGGATGCGGTTCTTGAGCGTCCAACACGCTTCAGTCTTGTGCCCATGCCCCTGATGATACTCACAGTATTCATCAACCCTGTAATTCCTGGGTAATGGATTTGGTGGTGGCCTTGCTTCCAAAGGCTTGATGTAGTTGGCCTTGACAGCCTCTCGGAATACCACAAGGATCGGCATCCCGAGATCAGTATAAGTTCTTCTGGACGATTGATTATTATTTCTCATGTTGCCCACACGTAAGGGATTCGTGGGGGTGATGCTTGTCACTTCATAGACTTTGCCAGCTTGGCTAGGCTTCTCGTATTTCGAGGAATTCGAGTCTTCTTTCAGTTGCCCCATTTGAATTAAACCCTCTACCTTTGTAGCAGCAGCAATGAGCGACTGGAAGGTTGGTAAGTATTGGGTTTGTAACTGTTGTTGGTAGACAGGCTGCAGGTTCTTTATGATTATGTCTACTTGTTCTTGCTCAGAAGGCCGGTTGATCATTTGGGCAACCTTGGTCCTTTTCCTCGTAAGGAACGAGGGAAAGGGTTCATTGTTTTCCTGTTTGGTGGTTTCCGATTTTTTTCTCGTTTTCTGAGCTTCCGGCTCAGAAGCAGTTTTGGGAGGCACGTCATCCAGGTTAAGGGCAGGGTTTGTCGGTTCAACAGTAGGTCCCTGATTGGAGGTAGCCGGTCCACTCCCTTCAGCGGAAGCCCCATTTCCATTACCATTACCATTACCCAATTCAGCTATCAGGGCGGTCCTTTGGGCAGCCAGTGCTTCATTCATTCTGGCCTCCATTCTGGCCTCCATTCTAGCCTCTAGTTGTTCAATGAGGGTTTGGATATCAGCAAGTGATGCCATTGGTGCAGATAAGGTTGTAAGAGTTGCAGGTGAAGCTGGTGTAGCTGGTGAAGCTGGTGATAGTACTGTAGGTGTGGCTGGCACAGATGTGGGCACTTGGATTGTGGGCACCTGAAAGTACAAGGGTAGTTGGATTAGGTATTTTGGTGTATGAGGTAGGTTGACTCCTTGTCCAACTGTGCATGACTAATGGTGAAAGAGTGTTTTCCGTCCTCTCATGTTTATGGTATGTCGTGAATGCACGTAACAGCACGTCATAATCTGTTTTAATGGTATGGTTCTCATCATTGGGTGCATACAGTCCTAAAGGGTAGGTTCTATAGGCTATGACTCAAATAGAGAATCGGCTTATAAGGGACCCTTGAACCTTGAGTATGGATATACCTAACCACATGTGAAACAAAGAGTTTCACGTGGGTCCAACGGTACGCATACCCATGGGCCACCCCCAAAAGGATTAGGGGCGGTTTGCGGTAACAGGGAGGACGCTTTGGTTGTCCGTCGACATAATCAAAGAGACCTGCCGATCAGCGCTACTTGCTATCCAGACTCAGAAGTTTGAACAGAGAGAGAAGAAATTCATTTGAAATTTGTTTTTTTATGCAATGGAGAAAAAGATTCTCAATCGTGCAAATAAATCAACAAATTAAAAATGTTTTAATTTAGTTGTACAATCAAGTTCAAATTCTCCTTATCCCGTATTCTTAAAGAAAGAATACTGGATTTTTTCTGTTGGGGTACCCTGCAAAACAAAACATAGTAAATAATACCCTAAAGAAGGGCAGGTTAGTTTACACAACAATTGTAGTCCTCTTTATGCAAAAAGATTGCATAATCCCCAGCAGAGTCGCCAAGCTGTGAGTCCCTCCCCAAATATCAAATGTATGAATGCATGTGACTAAGGAAGAAATGCACGTGATGTGTGAGTCGCCACCTTGTTTAATTATTTTAGGGCAAACTAGGAAAAAACCCTAAGTGACTCCAATTTTAATTAACCTAGTTACTAGATTAATTAACCCAATGATTAAGGCATGGTGTGCAAACCCGAGATGGATCCCGAGACTATGTCATGCTGATAAACTAACCATGAATAATGAATGCTTTGCAGGGTAAATGATGATGTGATTTGGACCAATGGAAAATGTTTATGTGATTTTGACTTGCCGCCCGGGGTGAAATCCCGAACGTGCCTACGTACTTCCGTTTGAATGGAAGATCAAAGTCCACGTAGTTCGATAGGCCTTCTTTGAAGGGCTTTGAAGGGGTATGCTTTATGCATGAGTGTGTGTATGCTTTGTGCATTTTGTTTAGGCATTTTGCCAAAGAGTTGATTTTTAGACATTTGATGCCAAAAGTGTTGATTTTAATGGCTTTTAGCCAAAAAGATGTGTTTGATTGGACTTATTTGCTTGCCAAAAATGAATTAAGGCTTTTTAGCCAAAAGGATTGATTTAGGCAATTGTTGCCAAAAATGATTAATTTTTAGGCGATTGTCGCAAAAATGATTGATTTTAAGGCTTTTAGCCAAAAAGAATTGATTTAGGCAATTTATTGCCTGAAAATTGATTGATTGGGCGTTTGTCGCCAAAATTGATTAATTTAAGGCTTTTAGCCAAAAAGAATTGATTAATTTTAAGGCATTTTGCCAAAAAATTGATTTAACTGTAGGCAATTTGTTGCCAAAACGTGATTGATTAAGGCTTTTAGCCACAATTATTGATTAATTGGACTTAAGCTGAAAATTGTTCGAAATAAAGGCAATCATACCATAGCCATTGAGAGGCTAGATATTTTAAGCCGATATTGTCGGATTTAAACTTTAATGCCACGATTATTAATTAACCGGGCATTTAGCTTAATCATATTTTAATTGAGGCAATTTACATGCCTATATGATGGTATGAATGCATTTATGCAGTTGTAGAATTTTTTAGGAGTAGAAAAGAAGCATGCATGAAGTGCTAAAATTAAATAGGTAAGTTTAACTTACGTACCTGATTTAATCGTCGACCGCTTCTTAACTCCAGGTTAAGCTCCTCGTTAAGGGAATTAATTTTAGTTTAATTTTAAGTGACCAAGTATCACAAAAATAAAGTAAAACTAAAATTAAAAAAAAAAAATGCAAGAAAGCAGTAAAGAATCGCAAAGAGCGTAGGGAGAAGGAGCGTCCGTCAACACAGACTGAGTCCCTCAAAATGGAGCCCCAAAGCCATTTTTTATAGGAAAAAATGTGACCCCGGGCGCCCCTGCCCGCCTTCGAGGGCGGGCATGCCCGCCTGGGCTGGGCGGGCATGCCCGCCTGGCTTGGGCGGGTGTGCTCGCCCATTCTGGGCGGGCGTGCCCGCCCTATCTGGGCGGGCATGCCCGCCTGGCTTGGGCGAGCGTGCCCGCCTGGCCTGGGCGGGCATGCCCACCCCCGCGGGCGGGCATGTGTGCCTTTTTCCCCTCTCTTTTTTTCTTTTCTCGTTCCGGAGGCTTTTCCGGGAGTTCCGGACCTCCAAAAAATATTCCGAGACCAGTTCCGTGATCCTCGTAATTTTTCGGACATTTCAAGTACCATATTGGCACACTTCCGGTGAACTTCCAAAATGGCCTTTGGTCCGGTCGGACTATTTGCAGTCCGGTAAAATTGGCTCTTTGAGCCTCAAAATAAATGGGTATTCACAGGCGACTGCAGCCGCTGTCGCCGGCGGCTGCCGCCGCCGGCGATAGCGGCTACCGCCGCCTTTAAGGGCGGCCACCACCGCCACGGCCGGGAAAACTGGCTTTTTGAGCCTCAAAATTTAGGTATTCACATTACAATTTTTTTTTGCAACCTCACACTCATTTTCAAATAATGCCAAAAATGTGAAAATTCAAAGGAATCTCAACCCCTTTATAATTCCCTTTTCTTTTGGGTATCAATTCACTATAAACAATTACTTATGTTATTCAAAACGAATTAGAGGCCCACTCTCAAAATCGAAATCATACATCCATACTGAAAATTAACTCTTATTAATGAATGGCTGAAAAAAAGTATTACATGATGCATGAATGTCACAACATATGTACAGTTTATATCATACAGGGGAACGGGAGTTGGGAAATGCATGCCTTCCAACCTTATTTCTCCCACACACGAATTCTGTTGGTATAAATTCCGACATCTGTTTCCTAGGAATTGGTCTAATCTCGACAACCAACAGGGGGTTTTGAGATTGACGATATAAACTCTCGGAAATGAATGTGGCATAACAACAGCAAATAGAATCGGGTACACCTTAGGGGAAGTAACTAAGGTTTTTTCAACTATATGCATTGGCTTTAGTCTTATTGGGCTTAACAAAGTCTGGGTTCCGCAAACAGGATTCGGGCTTTGTTGGGCCTACTCCTTTTGACGCACCTTTAAGGTACTAGGCTTGCGGTTGGTAGTAATGTTAATTCTCGGATGGATGCACCTAAATCGCATGGTTTAGGCTAGATCCACCGTCAAACTTAACACCAGTACCGAAGGGTAGCATGGGTAGAATGAGGTGAGAAGAGAGAAATGCGGTATGAATGCAAAAAATCCTAGAAAGAAAAGGAAAGCAATTAAACATATACGGACGATTAAATAATTTTCCAACGGCTTTCTAACCAATTTTATTATTTTTTTTTTAGAAAAGATAGGTTTTTAGAGTTAATTCCTAATCACAACCATCTAATTAAAAAATAATCGGGGACTAGTGGTTGTATCCCCAGCAGAGTCGCCAATCTGTTTTCGCCGAAAATCCCCCCGAAGGACCCGAAAACATCCTTTTTGTGATTTTTGATAAAATGTGTTTATTTTTGATGCGGTGCCGATAAATCGGTCTTATAAACAATTTTGAGTCGCCACCCATTGTTTAGGCAATGGGACCGTTTTTATAAAAATGACTCCATTTTAAACCCAATTTTGTTTTAAAGCCAAATTATTTTAAGAGACTGGTCAGGCGCACCAATGCGATTCTGGGTAAGGGAATTGGGTACACCGGCCCGTTGGAAGCCGACGCCCGGAAAACCGGCCTCTATTATTAACCTATGATTTCTAATTTATTTTAGTTAGAAAAGCCAAATTATTTATTTATTTAAACCCAACCCAAATAAATCGGACCAAATTCCTATTTGAAAAATTATTTAATCGTCCCAAACAAATCTAATTATCACATAACAATTATTCAAATTAAAGCAATTAAACCAAATAAATAAAAGACCCGCTCTTGCCTTATGGTTCAAGGCGGGCGACAAACCGAATCAAAAATATTAAATGGAATAAATAAATGACCCGCTCTTGCCTTATGGTTAGAGGCGGGCGACAAACCGAAGAATAAATCAAATAAATAAAAGACCCACTCTTGCCTTATGGTTCAAGGCGGGTAACAAACCGGATCCAAAAATATATATAAATCAAATCAAAAATTAAATCCATAAACTAATAAAAATAAAGCCATACATAATTTTAATATTTGAATCACATTTTAATTTTTTATTTTTAGTTTAATTTCATTTTTGCATTCAACCAAAAATAATAAAATTCGTACAAATAAATATATATAATCACATTTTAGTATTTTAAGCTTAATTAAACTGTGATCTATTCATAATTGGCCATTTTCAGATTTATTGAAGAAATTAAATTTTATTTTATTTATGTGTAAAATTTATTATTTTTATTTTTATATTATTTTTTTATTTCTGGAAATCGGATGAACAGTGATGCACAGTGCTGAATAGTGATGAACAGTGCTGAACAGTATACTGAATAGTGTGTGAACAGTGTGTAAATAGTGTGTGAGCAGTGTGTGAATAGTATCGATTTCTGGAAAAATTAAGAACATTTACTGTTCATCGATGAACAAACAGTTACTGTTCATCGATCAATTCTGGGAAAATTGATGAACAGTTACTGTTCATTGAACAAACAGTTACTGTTCATCGATTATTTCTGGGAAAATTGATGAACAGTTACTGTTCATCGATGAACATCTATTTATTTTTGTCCAGAATTCATTTTTAAGTGATTGTTTATATTATTTCTTGTTCAAATGTAATTTAAGGACACATAAAATGGCCAAATATGAACAGAATATAATTTAAAGAAGCTTAAAATATTAAAATCACAAGAACATGTAAAAAAAAACACAAAAATATGTAAAGAAAAATACAAAAATGTTAAGAAAATTACCTGAACCTCAGATTGAGGATTGTAAATGGATCAAATGTCCAGAAGCTTTGTTTTCAAGGATTGATATGTTTTTTTTTATCTTTTAATTTTTCTTTTTATGGTTTCAATCACCTAAAATTGATATCTAATGCCAATTTTCCTCCAAATTAACTCACAAGAGTTTCTAGAGGAGAATGTGGCTGCAGGGTATTTTTTTTAGGGTTTTTTAGATTGTGAAGTTGTGTAGAGTTGTGTGAAAAATTGTGAGAAAGAGATGAATTTATAGAGCTAGGTTATACTGTAGCACACGGGTACTGTAGCAAACAGGTACTGTAGCACACGGCTACTGTAGCACACGGCTACTGTAGCACGCGTCTCTTTTTTTTTTTTTTTTTAAATCCTTGGATTACAAGACTTCTAGATGGCATTGACCCATTCGTCCTCGTATCATCATTGGATCAGGCGGGGCATAAAAACACGCGTCAACATGCCCGCCCCAGTGGGGCGGTCGCGCCCGCCCTTGAGGGCGGGCTGGACCGCCCTAGAGGGTGGGCGTGCCCGCCCTAGGCCGCCCTTGAGGGTGGGCTGGCCCGCCCTGGGGGGGCGGGCATGCCTGCCCCATGGGGGCGGGCGTCCCCACCCCTGAGGGCGGGCACAGCGATCCGTGTGCTTTTTTTTCGTTCCGGAGGCTTTTTCGGAAGTTCCGGACCTCCAAAATATATTTCGGAACCAGTTCCGTGATCCTCATAATTTTCCGGACATTTCAAGTACCATATTGGCATACTTCCGGTAAACTTTCCGAATGGCCTCCAGTCCGGCCGGACTGTTTGCATTCCAGGAAAACAGGTTTTTTGAGCGTCAAAATTTGAGTATTCACACCTAGAAGCTAGCCAGGAGCTTCGCTCTACCCACCCTCTTAGGATCGCTTTGCCGGGTCGAGATGTCACATGAACACTATCTTTGGTTTAAAACTGAGTTAATCGACTAATTCGAGAATTTTTCCTAAAGAGGGTGACGACTCCTAAAATAAAAACTCTTACCAATGTAAGAGAACACTTTTCCCGAGGATCAATGAATGGGTTAAATAAAGAAAACCAATTTATTAAATAAAATAAATCAAGCCCATTCAACTTTGCTTTATGGAAAAATCTAGCGTCCTCAGGACGAAACATTCACTTTGAAATTCTCATTAAAAATATGATTTAAGCTAGGTTTTAAGTTGGGGAGTGGAAAGACCAATCAGTGGTTCCAATTTTGTAGTTTGGACAAAAAGTTACAAAAAAATACTTTTAATAAAATAAAATTAACCCGCTAGGCCAAGAGTAATCCAAAACAACTAGGCCACAAACAATGGGAAACTAAAAACTATTAGGTATTTACACTAAATCAATTATTTCCAAACTTACATCCACATATATATTACTCTAAATTCATATCAACAAATCAAAATTTTAACAATCATCATAAGTACGGGAAAAAACCGAAGAATGAGTGACCTCTATTCCAGGGTGGAGTGGGATCTCAGGCCCACCAGTGATCTCAATAGCAACAACATCAGCAAGCTATGAATGAAATCAGAAACGAACAAAATAATTGATCGATCAATCAAGAAGTCCTAACCATTAAATTACAATAAAAAGAATTACAAATGTTGATTATACAAAAATTATACCTGATAGAAGTCAGCGTATGAGAGGATAGCGAATTGCTTCTTGATAGGATTAATAAGTCTAAGAGCGATATCAATACTCGTATATACAAAGAAGAGTATAAAATACATATACAAGACGAAGAATGATAGGAGCACGATTCTTCTCGGCGATTAAGCCTCTAAGCTTTCTCTTAGCCTTATCATCCGAATCAGTCCTTCTGAGAGGAAGTTTACCATGCCAGAGCTTCGGTTCTAACTACTTCTTCTCCTTCGGGAGTCTACCTCAGGAAAGTCTACCAATCAATCTATTCTATTTCCCATCAAGCCGGCAATAATAATCATAATTTAGAGAAGAAGATTTACCCTTTAATTTGTTGTTCTACTGTTTCTATTTCTCACTTAGCTTATTTGCCCAGGAAGCAATTGCTTTCTTTTAAGGTATCATCTTTATTCACTGCACTATTCTTTTTATTTTTAGTTTTAACGAAAATTAGAACTATTTTGTTATTAACTATTTATTTGTTTAATTAATAGAAGAAATATTACCCTGCATTACAACGCGGGCTTTTATTTTGTTTCTTAAAAAATTATTTTTATTTATATGAAATTTTATATTATTTTCATTATTTTCTCATAAACTTCAAAAATTTTAATAATTAAAAATATTTCTAAATGATAAAAATAAATCAAAAGAATTCAATGTGTAGCCAGACAGAAAGATGAAAACTTTGAACTCCATGAACTAAAAGGAACTTAATTTATACATGATAACAAATTAGAAAATACTTGATATGGGTGTCACCGGACAGAAGCAGAGTAGATGGGTGGTAATGAAAATTAATGATTATAATTTCAAAATATAATTTTAGGACACAAAATTAGAAAGAACTTATAGAAATAACTTGAAAATTTAATTTCATCGATTTTCCATTTAAAGATTTAATTTCTAATCATAACCAATGGGATTATATAATAAAATTTAAACTGAAACGTTACATTATTATTAAATCGGACCTGTAAACCGATTTGAATATTCAATCCCGGATGGAAAATCTAAAAACCAAATAAAAATCGGACCAAACCCAGTTCAACTCAAACTTGAATGGCCTAGAAATTTCTTTTTCCTTATTTTCCTTTCTTTTTCTTTTTCTTCTTCTTTCTTCTTCTTCATCCCACCAGTGCTCAACCTTTCTCTCTCTCTTCTTCTCTTCTTACCAGTCACTTGAACCGGTGAAAGCCATCTTCTTCTCACTTTCAAGCTAGCTTCTTTCTCTCTCAGTCTCGTCTCCAATGAATGCAGTAAGTAGACGGACGATTTCAGTTCCTGATTGCTGCTCAGCGTTGTGAACCCCTACCCCAAAAATCATGGCATATGATGCAAATGATAAAGGACAGGAATGCACGTGAATGTATGAGTCGCCACCTTGTTTAATTATTTTAGGGTAAACTAGGAAAAAGCCCTAAGTGACTCCAATTTTAATTAACCTAATTACTAGATTAATTAACCCAATGTTAAGGCATGGTCTACGAACCCGAGGTGGATCCCGAGACTATGTCATGCTGATGAACTAACCAAAACAATGAATGCTTTGCAGGGTAAATGATGCAATTGGACCAATGAAAGTGTTTATGTGATTTTGACTTGCCGCTCGGGGTTAAATCCCAAACGTGCCTACGTACTTCCGTTTGAATGGAAGATCAAAGTCAACGTAGTTCGATAGGCCTCTTTTAGAGGGCTTTGAATGGGTATGCTTTATGCATGGGTGTGTGTATGCTTTGTGCATTTTGTTTAGGCATTTTGCCAAAGACTTGGTTGATTTTTAGGCATTTGATGCCAAAAATGTTGATTTTAATGGCTTTTAGCCAAAAGATTGATTAAGGGCCGATCTTATGGCAATTTTAATCATTTAGGCAATTTGTTGCCGAAAATTGATTGATTGGGCGTTTGTCACCAAAATGCTTGATTTTAAGGCTTTTAGCCAAAAGATTGATTAATTTGAAGGCTTTTAGCCAAAAAGGTTGATTTAGGAAATCTGTTTGCCAAAAGATGATTATTTAGGCGATTGTCGCCAAAAGGATTGATTTTAAGGCTTTTAGCCAAAAGATTGATTAATTTGAAGGCTTTTAGCCAAAGAATTGATTTAAGCGATTTGTCGCTGAAAGTAGTTAATCTAGTTTATAGGCAATGTGTTTGCCAAAAATTGATTAACTGGATTGTAATGTAGGCAATTTTATTGCCAAGAAAAACGTGTTTGAATTAAGGCCTTTTAGTCACAATTATTGATTAATTGGACTTAAGCCGAATTGTTCGAAATAAAGGCAATTATACCATAGCCATTTAATTAACTAGGTATTTTAAGCCAATATTGTCGGATTTAGGCTTTAATACCACGATTATTAATTAACCGGGCATTTAGCTTAAATTTATTTACTTGAGGCAATTTGTTTGCCTAATGATGACATGGATGCATTTATGCAGTTGTAGAGTTATTAGGAGTAGAAGAGAAGCATGCATGAAGTGCTAAAATTAAATAGGCAGAGTTTAGTTCATGTACCTGATTTAATCGTCGACCGCTTCTTATCTCCAGGTTAAGCTCCTCGTTAAGGGAAAATTAATTAATTTGATTTTAATGACCACTTAACAAAGCAAGAAAGCAATTAAAGCTAAACTAAAATGCAGAAAAGCAGTAAAGAATCGCAAGGAGCGTAAGGGAGAAGGAGCGTCCGTCAACACAGACTGAGTGTGTAAAACTGAGGGCTTCGGGGCCAATTTATAGGCAAAATCGGACTGTTTCGGCAGCCGGGCCGCCGGAGCTTGGCGGTTCTACTATTTTTTTTGCTCCGGAGGCTTATCCGGGAGTTCCGGACCTCCAAAAAATATTCTGGGACCAGTTCCGTGATCCTCGCGATGTCCCGGACGTTTTAAGTACCATATTGGCATACTTTCGGTGAACTTCCAAAATGGCCTCCGGTCCGGCCAGACTGTCTGCAGTCCAAGAAAAACAGGCTTTGTGAGCCTCAAAAAATGGGTATTCACAGGCGACTGCAGCCGCTGTCGCCGGCGATAGCGGTTACCGCCGCCTTTAAGGGCGGCCGCCACTGCCGCGGCCGGGAAAACTGGCTTTTTGAGCCTCAAAAATTTGAGTATCACAGTTGCCCCCCACTGGCTATCATAAAAATGATTTATGAGAGCCAGTGGCCGTCTGAAGGAGCAAATTTTGAGGATGGGCAGAGGAGGAAATCCCGCCGTTGTTTTTTTTCTTTGAAATGAAATTATCAAATGCATGGATTTATGTTTGCAACTCAAAGATGTTTTTGCCTCTTAATGAGGGCTTGAAAAGAAATTTTGCCTCTTAGAGGACTTGAAAAAGATGTTTTCCCCTTAATGAGGGGTTGAAAAGAGATTTTGCCTCTTAGAGGACTTGGGAAGATGTTTTGCCTCTTAATGAGGGCTTGAAAAGAGATTTTGCCTCTTAATGAGGGCTTGAAAAGAGGTTTTGCCTCTTAGAGAACTTGGGAAGATGTTTTGCCTCTTAATGAGGGCTTGAAAAGAGATTTTGCCTCTTAGAGGACTTGAAAAGATGTTTTGCCTCTTAATGAGGGCTTGAAAAGAGATTTTGCCTCTTAGAAGACTTGAAAAGATGTTTTGCCTCTTAATGAGGGCTTGAAAAGAGATTTTGCCTCTTAGAGGACTTGAAAAGATGTTTTGCCTCTTAATGAGGGCTTGAAAAGAGATTTGTTTTATTTTTGTTTTTTTTTCTTTGAGAACCAAGGGTCCACCTAAAGTCGAAATAATCAAATGGCTCGGCTTTGGATGAAAAATGGTTGGTTATTGGTTAGGGTTTCACCCTAGGTTTTATGTAAAAAAAAGGTTAACCATTAACCGGGTTCTACCCTGGGTTTGTGTAAAAGAGATTGATGATGGTTGGGTTTCACCCTGGGTTGTGTATGTTTTTTTTTTTATAACACTTGCCCCTGAATCCGACTTGGAGGATTTTGCCCCCTGCTTGAGAGAATTGATGCCCTTATTATGCTGAAATAGAATTTCTTCTTAATGAAAGACTAAAAATTCCGTGATTACTTCTGTGATGGGAGAATGGTGAAGGTTCTTATCACTTCTTGCCCCCAGAATGGTGTTGACCATGGAATACTTCAAAACATTGGTGTTGAACTTGTCCAATCGATTGAGGAATCAAAGAGAACAAGGCCACTTATATGACTCGAGGAAACGGACGATGTGGATGACATCGCTCGTCTGAAAGGATCGAAGAAACGATGGTCCGAGTGGAGACGAGGTATTAAAGAATTACCTCTCAACGATTATGCTTGACATTTTTTTTAGGGTTGTTTTGGAAACCCCGGGGATTGAATTGACATTTTCCTCTCTCTCTTTTTTTCGAGGAATGACTCAAAGAGTGATGCTTTCAAAACGAACTTTTGAGAATGACTCGATTTTTGTGACTCGTTGTGGAATGACCACTGGTGATGGAGACTTGATTTTAGAGACTCATTGGAGACTCAATTTAGAGACTCAAATTTTTCTTGTAGTGAATTTTGACTCGAAGGAACTCAATGATTCCTGGAAAAAATGATTTATATACTCCCAAGGAGACCTTTGAAGGGAATTTTTTTTTAAGGACATACTTTGCTGTTTATCCTACAAAAATGGACTTTCTAAAAGAATTCATGAAAGCACTTTTTTTTTTTTTTTTGCCTTAACTTTTGCCTAGTAGCCGCCCTTTCGGGTTTTCGACTCCAGCAGGCTCTTTGCCCTAACTTTTGCCTAAACCGCCCTTTCGGGTTTTCAGCCTAGCGGGCTCAATTCTTGCCTGAAGCCGCCCTTTCCGGTTTTCAACTCCAGCTTTTTATTTTTCTTTTCTTCTCTTTTTTTTATTTTTTTTTATTTTTTATATTGGCAAAGAGAAAATGCTTTTTTATGATGCAAACTTGTGTTTGTGACCGTGCCTTTGCGGCTGCCTACGTATCTCCAAGAACTCTTCGGGGGATGGGGAGAATCAGGTCTTTCGTAGTTCCTTCCGGGATGCGAACTTCGTGCTCGGCTGGTGCGGAATTCATCTCCGTCTTGATGTTAGTGCGGAATTCCTTTCCGTCTTGGTGCGGAATTTATTTCCGACTTGCTGTTGGGGCGAAATTCAATTTCGACTTAATGCTGATTGTGGAATTCATTTCCGATTTGATTTCTTCGGGATTCCTTCCCGACTTGATATTAATACAGAATTCATTTCTAACTTGATTGTTTCGCGGGATTCCTTCCCAGCTTGATGTCTTTGCGGGATTCCTTCCCGGCTGGATGTCTTTGCGGGATTCCTTCCTAACTTGATGTTGATGCAGAATTCATTTCTGACTTGATTTCTTCGCGGGATTTCTTCCCGGCTTGATGTCTTTGCGGGATTCCTTCCCGGCTTAATGTCTTTGCGGGATTCCTTCCCGGTTTAATGTCTTTACGGGATTCATTCCCGATTTGATGTTGATGCAGAATTCATTTCTGACTTGATTTCTTCGCGGGATTCCTTCCTGGCTTGATGTCTTTGCGGGATTCCTTCCCGGCTTGATGTCTTTACGGGATTCATTCCCGATTTGATGTTGATGCAGAATTCATTTCTGACTTGATTTCTTCGCGGGATTCCTTCCCGGCTTGATGTCTTTGCAGGATTCCTTCCCAACTTTGATGATGTTGAATCAACTTATTGACTCGAGCTCGTATGATAGAGATGACCCTAGGCGAATCTGACTTTGTTGTTGTAGTGGTTTCACCACTGGTTGACTGAAATATGACTTGTATTCATCACAAAGAGTTTTGAATACCCACATTGTGGTGATAACTTGAGTGGCTTGAGTGTTGAAGAAGCTTTTATGCTTTGAGTTTGTGGCTTCGCCATGTTTGAATTCTTGAGGTTAATTTGATTCCTTTTCTTGAACTTTATCTTCCTCTGAATTTGAAACTTATTTCCTCAATGGTTCTCCTCTCCATAAGGAATTTTGAGGAGACTCTTCCTTTTCCTCGTTTTGAGAAATGATCCTTGTTTATAAGGACACTTGTACTTGTGCCATACTTGGCGCTTGATTTTCAAGGTGTTTGTTGTCATCCAATTTGTGGAAATGACTGCTTCTTTTAATTTGCTTTTCCAAAATGTGAGCAGCCGCTTGGTCTTTGTCCTTATGGCTGAAATGATTTGTCATCTACCCTTGATGGGCTTGAATTTAACGGAGAGCTTGCAGTTGACCCGTTTTTGACAACTTGATTTCCTGTAGCTTTGTCCTTGATTTCTTTCTTTTGTGCATAAGTTCCTTTTGACCCATTTTTTTCTTTTGCTTGTTTGCTTCCTTTTTACCAGGGGTTCCTTTTGTCCCGTTTTTTCCTTTTGCTTGCTTAGAAGCAGCCTCTCCATAAAGAATTTCGAGGCAACTTGATTCTGAGATGACTTGAGTAGTGTATGGATAGCATTGCGACTTCGTGCAGACCCAACCCAATTCCAAACATAACTTCTTTATTCTGTCGCTTTTAAGCTCAAAATTCAGACACCTCTCTGTCGGAGCATCTTCCATTCCTGGGTTTTCGGAGAAACCATTCTAGCCCTAACCCCTTCAATCGGCTTTGCCTCGGTACTGTTTGAAGTCTTGCGTACCCTTTGCTGGATCCTTTCCATGATTACCCTTCAAAACTTCCCCTTTGACGGTGCTTCTTAGGATGCCCCCAGCTTTGATTGATGCAGAGCAAATGAAAGGATGGATGCATTTTTCTTTGCCAATCTTTTTTTTTCCTTTTTTTTATCATCTTTTTTTTTTAATTTATTATTTTTTTTCGATTTTTTTTGTGCTTTCACAGGAAAGAATAGGGAAACATGATTGGAACGTAAACTGATCCCTTTTTATTGATAAGACAAAATTTGTGTACAAAAGACACTTAGATTTACAAATTTGAATTGAATGAAAACTTGAATGGAAATGAAAATGAAAAGAGAAAAAAAAAAAAACTAGACCCTAAAAGATAGACTCTAGGTGGACTGTGATGGACTAGGATTGGATTGACTGTAGTGACTTTGTTCTTCTCGATGCTTCAATCGATCAGACATGTTGTTGTTGGTCTTGAACAATTCCTTTGTTCTTTTGGAGGTTTGATCTCAACCTTCTCAGACACAAACTTCATTCATTTCTAAGAAAAGTTCGAAAGGATCGAACGATTCTTGGTCAGCAATTTTTTTTTGCATTAATCCCATGGTTAGGCAAGGGATTGGTTGATGTTCAGCTTGCTCTTGGGGATGATGGACCCATTGTCAACCAGGTCTTTTAGATGGTTTTTCAAAGTCCAGCATGATTCTACTTCTTGTATGAGTCTTCTTTGAGGTGACCCAACTGGATTAAGTCTTCCACCTTAGTTGCAGTTGCAATGAGCGATTGGAACGTAGGCAAGTACTATGTTTGAAGCTGTGACTGGTAGATAGGCAGTAAATTCTTGATTATTATGTCAACTTGTTCCTGTTCAGAGGGTCGGTTGATCATTTGAGCAGCTTTGGCTCTCCACCTCGAAAGGAACGAGGAGAAGGGCTCATTGTTCTTTTGTTTAGTGGTTTCTAGCTCCCTCCGGGTAACATCCACTTCGATATTATAATGGTACTGCATGTTGAAAGCATTGCATATGTCCTCCCAATTCTTCATTTTGGAACGATCCAAGCTTACAAACCATCTTAATGCAGCACCCGTCAAAGATTGCTGAAACAACTGAGCAAGGAGCTCGCTGTTCAGGCCAAACGGGTTGAGGGCACCCACATACATTTTCAGGTGCGTTTTGGGACAAGTGGTTCCGTCGAACTTGTCCATGTTAGGCATCTTGAACTTGGTCGGTAGTCTTGCTTTGGGGAACAAGGACAAGGAGTCCATGTCCACCACTTTCTTGTGTGTCTTAAGGGCAGTAATAGACCTTTCCAACAGTTCCAGCTTTTCTCTCATTTTCTAAGCTTCCAGCTCAGAAGCAGTTCTGGAGGGTGTGTCATCCAGGTTAAAGGCAGGGTTTGTCGGTTCAGCAGCAGGACCCTGATTGGAGGTAGCAGGTCTACTTCCCCCAGCGGGAGCCCCATTTCCATTACCACCACCTAGTTCAGCTATTAAGGCAGTCCTCTGGGCAGCCAATGCCTCATTCATTCTAGCCTCCATTCTGGCTTCCAATTGTTCAATGAGGTTTTGGATGTCAGACAGTGATGCCATTGGTGCAGTCGGGGTTGTTGGACTTGTGGGTGAGAGCTCAGTTGGTGTTTCGGGTACAGGTGGTCTTTGGAAGGGTACCTGTGAAAGGACATAGTCAAAACGATTAGACTATCCTATATAAGGTGTTTTCATAGGGTATGTGAGACAGTGTGAGGTAGGGTAATGTTGGTATGCTAGGACACCTAGGATAGGACCCAATGGGATGATATGTAAGGTAGAGTGCTTAGGGCTGGACACCTCGACTTTTCGAAAGGCCACTAGTTCTCAAAGAATTTTCTTTGGGCCTTAAGGGCCAAAATGTGAATTTTTAGGCCTTTGAGGCCAAATTGGGAATTTTTGGGCCTTAGTGGCCAAATTGAGAATTTTTTGGGCCTCTAAGGGCCAAAATGTGAATTTTTGGGCCTCTGTGGCCAAATTGAGAATTTTTGGGCTTTCGGGGCCAAATTGAGAATTGTTTTGGCCTCTGTGGCCAAATTGTGAATTTTTTGGCCTTCGGGGCCGAATTGGGAATTTTTGGGCCTTAGGGGCCAAAATGTGAATTCCTGGGCCTTAGGGGCCAAAATGGGAATTTTTTGGGCCTTTAAGGGCCAAAATGTGAATTTTTTGGCCTCTGTGGCCAAATTGAGAATTTTTGGGCCTTCGGGGCCAAATTGAGAATTTTTGGGCCTTAGGGGCCAAAATGTGAATTCCTGGGCCTTAGGGGCCAAAATGGGAATTTTTTGGGCCTTTAAGGGCCAAAATGTGAATTTTTGGGCCTCTGTGGCCAAATTGAGAATTTTTGGGCCTTAGGGGCCAAAATGGGAATTTTTTGGGCCTTTAAGGGCCAAAATGTGAATTTTTGGGCCTCTGTGGCCAAATTGAGAATTTTTGGGCCTTCGGGGCCAAATGGAGAATTTTTTGGGCCTTAGGGGCCAAATTGTGAATTTTTGGGCCTTTGGGGCCAAATTGGAAATTTTTGGGCCTTAGGGGCCAAGATGTGAACTTTTGGGCCTTTGGGGCCAAAATGTGAATTTTAGGGCCTTAGGGGCCAAAATGGGAATTTTAGGGCCTTAGGGGCCAAGATGTGAATTTTTGGGCCTTAGGGGCCAAAATGTGAATTTTAGGGCCTTAGGGGCCAAAATGGGAATTTTAGAGCCTTAGGGGCCAAGATGTGAATTTTTCAGGTCTTAGGGACCAAAATATAATTTTTCAGGTCTCAGAGACCAAAATGTAATTTTTCAGGTCTTAGGGACCAAAATGTAATTTTTCAGGTCTCAGGGACCAAAATGTGATTTTCCAGCTTTGAAATGGAATGTTTTTTTTTGTGAAGCATGGGATGAATGTGTGAATGCGCACAACATCACAACATAATTCATTTATGATATGATTCTCATCATTGGGTGCATACAGTCCTAAAGGATAGGTTCTATAGGCTATGACACAAATAGAGAATAGGCTTATAAGGGACCCTTGAACCTTGAACATGGATATACCTAACCACATGTGAAACAAGGAGTTTCGCGTGGGTCCAACGGTACGCATACTCATGGGCCACCCCCAAAAGGATTAGGGATGGTTTGCGGTAACAGGGAGGACGCTTTGGCTGTCCGTCGACATAATGAAAGAGACCTGCCGATCAGCGCTATTTGCTATCCAGACTCAAAAGTTTGAACAGAGAGAGAAGAAATTCATTTGAAATTCATTTTTTTTATGTAATGGAGAAAAAAGATTCTCAATCATGCAAATAAATCAACAAATTTAAAATGTTTTAATTTAGTCGTACAATCAAGTTCAAACTCTCCTTATCCCGTATTCTTAAAGAAAGAATACTGGATTTTTTTTTTTGTTAGGGTACCCTGCAAAACAAAGCATAGTGAATAATACCCTAAAGAAGGGCAGGTTAGTTTACACAACAATTGTAGTCCTCTTCATGCAAAATGATTACATAATCCCCAGCGGAGTCGCCAAACTGTGAACCCCTACCCCAAAAATCATGGCATATGATGCAAATGATAAAGGACAGGAATGCACGTGAATGTATGAGTCGCCACCTTGTTTAATTATTTTAGGGTAAACTAGGAAAAAACCCTAAGTGACTCCAATTTTAATTAACCTAATTACTAGATTAATTAACCCAATGTTAAGGCATGGTCTACGAACCCGAGGTGGATCCCGAGACTATGTCATGCTGATGAACTAACCAAAACAATGAATGCTTTGCAGGGTAAATGATGCAATTGGACCAATGAAAGTGTTTATGTGATTTTGATTTGCCGCTCGGGGTTAAATCCCAAACGTGCCTACGTACTTCCGTTTGAATGGAAGATCAAAGTCAACGTAGTTCGATAGGCCTCTTTTAGAGGGCTTTGAACGGGTATGCTTTATGCATGGGTGTGTGTATGCTTTGTGCATTTTGTTTAGGCATTTTGCCAAAGACTTGATTGATTTTTAGGCATTTGATGCCAAAAATGTTGATTTTAATGGCTTTTAGCCAAAAGATTGATTAAGGGCCGATCTTATGGCAATTTTAATCATTTAGGCAATTTGTTGCCGAAAATTGATTGATTGGGCGTTTGTCGCCAAAATGCTTGATTTTAAGGCTTTTAGCCAAAAAATTGATTAATTTGAAGGCTTTTAGCCAAAAAGGTTGATTTAGGCAATCTGTTTGCCAAAAGATGATTATTTAGGCGATTGTCGCCAAAAGGATTGATTTTAAGGCTTTTAGCCAAAAGATTGATTAATTTGAAGGCTTTTAGCCAAAGAATTGATTTAAGCGATTTGTCGCTGAAAGTAGTTAATCTAGTTTATAGGCAATGTGTTTGCCAAAAATTGATTAACTGGATTGTAATGTAGACAATTTTATTGCCAAGAAAAATGTGTTTGAATTAAGGCCTTTTAGTCACAATTATTGATTAATTGGACTTAAGCCGAATTGTTCGAAATAAAGGCAATTATACCATAGCCATTTAATTAACTAGGTATTTTAAGCCAATATTGTCGGATTTAGGCTTTAATACCACAATTATTAATTAACCGGGCATTTAGCTTATTTACTTGAGGCAATTTGTTTGCCTAATGATGACATGGATGCATTTATGCAGTTGTAGAGTTATTAGGAGTAGAAGAGAAGCATGCATGAAGTGCTAAAATTAAATAGGCAGAGTTTAGTTCATGTACCTGATTTAATCGTCGACCGCTTCTTAACTCCAGGTTAAGCTCCTCGTTAAGGGAAAATTAATTAATTTGATTTTAATGACCACTTAACAAAGCAAGAAAGCAATTAAAGCTAAACTAAAATGCAGAAAAGCAGTAAAGAATCGCAAGGAGCATAGGGGAGAAGGAGCGTCCGTCAACACAGACTGAGTGTGTAAAACTGAGGGCTTCGAGGCCAATTTATAGGCAAAATCAGACTGTTTCGGTGGCCGGGCCGCCGGAGCTTGGCGGTTCTACTGATTTTTTCGCTTCGGAGGCTTTTCCGGGAGTTCCGGACCTCCAAAAATATTCTGGGACCAGTTCCGTGATCCTCGCGACGTCCCGGACGTTTTAAGTACCATATTGGCATACTTTCGGTGAACTTCCAAAATGGCCTCCGGTCCGGCCGAACTGTCTGCAGTCCGAGAAAAACAGGCTTTGTGAGCCTCAAAAAATGGGTATTCACAAGCGACTGCAGCCGCTGTCGCCGGCGATAGCGGCTACCGCCGCCTTTAAGGGCGGCCGCCACTGCCGCGGCCGGGAAAACTGGCTTTTTGAGCCTAAAAAATTTGAGTATTCACAAGCGTCAATCATTCTCTAATTATTGCTCAACGTCACATGTCCTCTTCGCTTACGACTTCGGCGAGCACTGTTACATAGGTGAGTTATAGTTTGCTTTCTTTCTGATCAACGGCGATGATAACAACAGTACTAGGCTCCTGTGAGTCCGCTCCAGTCGACTAGAGGGCCCATCTCGTGCAACTTATGATAAAAATAAATTCCTTAGTGAAATTTGGGCCAAAAGATGTAAAGAGTGCTCGATTTTGGGCATCCATGACTATCCGGCCACCGTGGACAGCGGCAGTCTGTTGACCAGTCGGCGAGTCTCCGACAAGGCGTTGGGAGTCAGAAGCTTAAGATTTACACATTGAACTTGAATCTGAAATTCGATTTTTAATCGGTATAATTCAAGATTCAGTTTACTACGTTTAATGTAAATTTCAAATTTAGAAATTATTGTTATTGGGTTAAATTAGTTTTGATTGAAATAAGGTTTTAATAAATTACAGCAAATTATTGAGAAATTTGATAGATATGAAGTTATAATGTGGATTTTAAATAAATTGAGTAAAGCATATAAATTAAGTAATTGGTCATAAGAAATATGATTATATAAAAAGGAAAAGAGTTAGAAATATAATTAAATTATATTAGTTCCTTAATTTAAATTGAGCTAAGGACTATTAAGGATTATAAATCCAATGAGTAAATAAGTTAGATATTTAGTGTTATATGAATTGTTCAAGAGACATAACGTAATTTGAGTAAAGTGAAATTTATAGCTGAATGGGTACCAATTATTCTGAAGTTAGAATTATATGAACTAAGATGGTGATCAATTAGGTTACTTAGAAGATATAATATTTTGAGTAAAGTTAATTAAAGGATTGTTTATATTGTGTGTATAAGAGATTTATTTATATGATGACTGGTTAAGAAAGTAAGCCATATTGGGATTAAGCAAAAATATATAAGGAATTATTGGAAGTAGATTGAAGGGCTTTTTAATCTATAAATTGAGAATTGTTTATAAAATTTTACTATTGGATGTTGGAATTATTGGTTGCCTAATGGATGGGTTGAGTGGGTAATAATCGATAAGTATATTAAATGGTTAACACTTGAACAGGTGGAAAGTCCTATTATAGAGGAAATGCTGTCAGAAGTATTAATAAGATTTAGATTAGTTATAGCAGATCAATATCTAGCGAATATACATTAGATTAATTCTTCAATTTCTTGTTTAAGGCAAGTCATCTGTTTAATGCAGTCTTTCCTTTATTTTTGTATTGTATCTTGATCGTCCAAGTTCGTATACTACTCCTGCTGGTCAAAAACCAAATCAAAGCTTGCTCTATCTTTTATCATTGTAAGTAGTAATAAATGGTTCATACCATTTCCTGCATACATGCATCATTCATTCTATACTATATAAATACATTTAATATTCAGCTCCTATTTTCACATATTAATAAGATATTATTGAAATATAATTATTAATGTCATTATCTATCTTATAAATATAATTCTTTAACTATAAATTGTTATATAATCTTGTACACTATGATTATACTCATGTGTTGCATATTGATTATTGACATGGCCTGTTATATTGAATGGATTATTTAGATTACTTGTGATATCATAATCCTATGCCTTGTTTGCGTGTGGACACATATGAGAGGACAGGCCATGTGTGAGGTCGGCTTATTGGGGGTTTCAGTGATGCCATTGACTAATATCCACTTGATATGATTATGTGAAGGTGATATCATTGAAGATGCTGATGCTGTGACATAAGCTTGATTAATTGTGTGTTCATTATATAAATTTGGAAACTATTTTGTGTGACTATTTGGGTTATGCATTATTTATTGTTATTCACTAAGTTTATGAAACTCACCCCCTTCCTTAAATTTTTCCCAGGAGGTAGACACTGTGTTGATTCAGATAAGCTTTGCTTCCTTCTCCCTAGAGTTAGTACTAATTACCAAACTTTGATAATATTTGAATATGTAGCATTATGTATAAAAATGTATCCATATCTACTTACTGAGCTCTACAGTTAGGGAGTCATCTTTTACAATTTATTATGTAAAAGTTATTAGTGCATTGTTCAATAAATGTGTGGATTTTCTAGTTGACTCTCTAAAAGTACGAATGGACCAGTTTGCCCATATTATTGATGAAGTTAATGGTATAATAAAAAGTTTAGGCCCGACCTATGAATTATTTGAGATGTGGAAGCTGGACCAAAGAGATAAATTGACTGTATGATGTTAATAACGTCATATTATTAGCTTATTGTTCCTAAAACTGGTATAAAGGACTGGATTCATGTGAGTTAGGCTTACTTACGGGCTTTGGGGGCCTTAAGCTTACTTAGGCCCTAATGCCGGTCTAGCCACGGTTTTGGATCATGACAGAGTTGGTATCAGAGCTTAGGTTAAAACTGTAAAAGTAACTGCGGAGCATAGGGAATTCCATTTTGTCTTTCTCAGTCTCCTTTGCTTCCACTTCAGTATCTCCCTTGTTATTATGACTGGATTGGATAGAGTAAAGGTTAGTATAACCATTATGGAATAGGTATGGACTAGGTTAATTTCTTTATATTGGGATTGGTCATAACCAATATAAGGAAGGGAACTTGGTGATTTTCCTTCTAAGGGATAGTGGACGCACTAGACCTTGTGAGGTGATACCTATTATACAAATTGGTAAAGTATAAGTGAGAGAAATTAAAGATGAATATGGTAAATAGACAATAGAGACAGTTTATTACGGTAATTGTAGATGCTAAAGTAGGAATCATTTCTTAGACCTACGAATAGAGGAATACGGGATGATAACAAAATAACTTGATTATCTAGTGCACTACTTTTTATATGGAATTTATTTCTGCAGTAAATGGAGTAATGTTAGGAAATAAGTGGGAATGTTCATTGTGGGGTAAATTATGAATGAATATATTTATAGTATCAGTAACTATAATGAGAGATTAGCTACTTGCACGAGAACTATCATCAAATTAAATATTGTTATGCTATTGATTATGGTTGCCTTGGAGCTGGAAGTCAGAATAGATATCGAATATATATTGAGAGATATTGATATTATAATTGTGAAACTACTGAGAATGGCAAATGAGAAATTGTTGTTGTTGGTTGCCCATAAATTGGGTTATGTTTGTATTACTTTAATATACATTCTTAAAAAGAAGAAATTAGTTCCTTAGTCTAGTCTAGGTTGATGACTATTAATGATTAAGAATTAAATGAGGTCATATATTAAATACTTAATGAGCTATTTGGAGATGAAGAGGATAGATGATCTCATTGTAAACAAGAACTTGTGTTCAAGTAATAAGGCATATTACTGAAATTCCAAAAATGTTAACTTTTTGCTATATCATTTTTTTGATACTTGAATTTGAACTTAATTTTTTTTCGAATTTAAATCATATTATGATAAATATTTTGATTGCTTATTTACATATAGAAAATTAATTATATAATAATGCGAAGACAATTATATTTGGGAATTTGTCTATCTGTATCACAGGGCCAGTTGAATTAGACAATTAGATGAAATGATCGTAAGCATAATTGGAGCTTAAGGTTAAGTTAAAAGTATGGATAATGGAATGATTTGAAATGACAGCTTTGATGCAGAAGATAATTTATAACTATATAGAGGGTATAAGACTCTTGAGTACTTAAATGAAAAAGAAAAACTGCAGGAATGAACTTGAACAGTTAAAGGCTCAAGAAATGATATAAAAATTAAGCCGGACTGTACATGTTTTGGTACTTGTTTAGATCGATTTAAATGGGATATTTGGAAGTTAAAATTGATTTTGATGTGCCATAAATATGCTAAAAGTGGTGAGGACGCTTGATGTTTCCCAAAAGATTGAAAAGAATCGAATCAAACGGGCTTGATTTATTTTATTTAATAAAATGATTTTCTTCTTATTAAACTCGATTAATCCTCGGAAAAAGGTTCTCTTACTTTGGTAAGAGTTTTATTTTAGAGTCGCCACCCTTATTAGGCAAAATTCTTGAATCAACCAATTCTTTAGAATCAACTAATCCGGTTTTAAACCAGAGATAGGGTCCGGGAGTTAGGTACAAAATGGGAAGGTGTTAGGCACCCATTTCTCTCAGCTAAGCTAGCCTCCTAGTTGTCCATTAATTAATAATAATTTAATAATGCAAATAACTAAACTTTGAGATATAAAACCTTTTATGCACTTTTTTGGAAAACATGTAAAGCATACATTTAATCTCATCCAAACAAAATTTATATTACAATCTACCCTCAACCCCTCCAAATTTCCCAAACCCAAATAATAATTACATCAAGCAATAATAGGAATCCCATTAAGGATCCTTTTACATTTTCTAATAAGAAGCTTAAATTGAAAATAAATCCAAACCACAAGCAACAATCATAGTGGATAACAAGTAACCACAGAATTACATATTAATTACAAGATCATAACACAATCAATCATCCAACAATCATGATTATGATGAATGTAAATCATACAAGATTAACAGATAAAGGGTTAGCACAATAATAATGATCATTAAACTAGATGACAAGAATTTAAAGGACAGAAATAATAAAGTACTGGAATAATAAAATGCTAGTAAAGTAAATGATAGAAATTTAAATGTTTTAACATGATTCAAGCTCATGGTCTTGATGTTCATCCTAAAAAAGATGAACAAATCCACCAATCATTGCTCTCAATCATGCTTTATTTGTTTATTTGATCCGTATATGACCTGATACGCATCATGAACCTTTTAAGGTCAGAGTTTGGCTACCAGATCATCAAATCGGGACATTTATTGGGTAAGAATAGGAGTTTCTAGGCACTTATAGCGTGAGCCATAGGGAAGCGGCGCACGCCACTATTGTTGGTCTCGCGCCACACAGGTGTAGAAATCCTTGTTTGGTTGATCCTAGGTTTTTCTCATAACCAAACTCAGAAATGGTGTTTTAAACACTAAAAAAGCAAAGAAAAAGATAAAGAAAGCATTTAAAGGTTCTCAGAAATTAACTTTTGTGATTTCTTTAGTGATTTACTCAAAAATGGATGAAAGGAAACCCAACACTTGATCCTTGATCCAAAAAATCTGAGATTCAAGATTAAAGTTTGTGTTTGTAGGATTCTAGGTTGTCTATAAGGTTTTTGAGTAATTAATAATGAATTCTCAACATAAATCCAAGGTTAACACAAGTTGTCTTTAGATTTCTTGGTTGAGTTTTTAAAATGCAAGAGTTTTCCCTTATTTTCCAAAAAGAGTCTTTTTTTTTCACACCTTTGAACGCCTATTTATATGCAAATGAGGGTGGTGGCCCCATTTTCGGGTTGACGTTGCAAAAAAGCCATTACAGGGCCTTACAACGGGACCAAGCCCACTTTTGCAAAATCGGATTGGGTGGCACGCAAAATGAGACAGTGCACCGGAAAGTGTGTCAGGTGAGCCCGATGCACTTTCTGAGCCTGGGTCCATCGTGAAATGTCTGGTAACCCAAAAGATAAAAGTGGTTAAATATGTCAGTAATCTTAGACACGGATCATTGTTTCACAAACCAGGGCGATCAGGAATCTCAATCTAATTTTATATGAAAAAACGGTGCATCATCATTGAACCTTTTTAGGGGCAAAATTTAAGCGTCCACAGTTTGCCCCCCCTTTGATAATATTTTGCTTTTCAAGCAAAATGTCATCAAAGTGTAAAGCAAATGCATAAGTGAGAAAATACTTACCTGGTTTGCGTGACACGCACAACTTTGGTGGATGAAGTGCGCCATCTTGGCGGTTTTAGGAGGTTGTCCTTCAGACGATGAAACGCAGAATGTGATGCGCCACACGAGCGGCATTAACTGGGGATACTTCGATCATCCTAGTACCATTTGCGGCATTTGACGGTGGGCGAATTGCGTCAGGGTAGCTTTTGACGACTTCTGTTGCTATCTATGCCTGTCGGCGACTTTAATTGGAGATACTTTGATCAACTAGTACCAATTGTGGCATTTGACGATGGGCAAACTGAATCAAGGTGGCTTTTGATGACTTCTGCAACTGTCTTGCACCTTTCAGCGGCTTTAACTAGAGATACTTTGATCAACCAGTACCAATTACGGCATTTGACAGTGAGCAAATTGTATCAAGGTGGCTTTTGATGACTTCTGCAGCTATCTTGTGCCTGTCGGTGACTTCAACTGGAGATTTTTCGATCAACCAGTACCAATTGCGGCGTTTAATGATGGGTAAATTATTTCAGGTTGGCTTTTGACGATTTTTGCAGCTATCTTGCGCCTGTCGGCGGCTTTAAGTTAATAATGCTCCATTTAGGGATGTTGTCCTTTCAGTCAGGGAGAGGCGGAATGAGATGCACCACAAAGGAAGACTTCAGAGGTGCGCCACTTTGGATGGCTTCAATGGGAAAGAGTATGACACTTCAGTTGACGCGGTTTCGAAAATGCTCCAATTCGAGAGGCGCACCACTTCGGACAACTTTGAGAAAACTCCACTTCGAGAGGTGTGCCACTTTGGACGACTTTAGGTAAGCTCCGCTTCGGGAGTTGTGGCACTTTGAACGGTACGGGAAAATCTCCACTTCGAGAGGTGCGCCACTTTGAACGGCTTGGGGAAAGCTCCACTTCGGGAGGTGCGCCACTTCGGAGGGCTTGGGGAAAACTCCACTTCGAAAGGTGCACCACTTCAGACGGCTTGGGGAAAACTCCACTTCGGGAGGTGTGCCAAGTCAGACAACTTAGAGAAACTCCACTTCAGATGACTTAGGTTCTGAAATGCTTCGCTTGGGAGAAGTACCTGCATAATGATTCTTGCAAAACAAGGGAAAAAGCACTTCGGCCAGTTAAGGTTAGAAATTTTCATGATTAGGCCTAGAAAAGCTTGTGCGTGTGGTATATGATTCTGCATAAAATGGGTGATTGTTCATAAAAATGCATGAATCCACATGCATGTGTGTGAGTTTGATTACTCGTGAATTTCTGTGTGTTTGTGTGATTTTTATTAGAAATTATGCTGTAGCATGCAAAATGAGTTGGCTTACCTATGGCCAGTGGTGTGTTACCCCTGCTTAGGCGGCTAGCCGTTGACGGGTTGCCGGCTAGGTATAAGAGATGGATGCAACAAGTGGGCCTTTGGGCCAAACTAGGCCCAAAGGCTTAATTGGGCCCACAAGTCCATTATTTCTTATAAAAGGTTTGTCACTTTCAAACTAACTTTTAAACTTCTTCTCCCACAAATTCTCTCTTCTCTTTCCTTTGCAACTGAAAATTATGGTTGCTGAAAATGTCGTGGATTGGCTTCCTGGTGATGCCTGATCGATCCTGTGACTCGCCCTGTGAGCCATGGGATGAAACTATGGGAATTCATCCTTGATACAGGAACGAACATCAATTTGTGCCTAACTTGGCCATCCACCTTTGTTGGGGCGTGATGGATGTATTTTGAAAGCTTTTCTTAGTTGTTCCTGTATCATTAGTACGAAAAACATGCAAATAGGTAGTTAGAGATCCAAAACTAGGTTAGATTTCACTTGATTTAATGATTTGGGCATTCTGGGTCTATGATGGCCTGCTGTGGTGTGCGCCGCTGTGTGTAGCATGTGCCACAGTGGTTATGGCGTGTGCCATTCTTTCTGCTATTTAGCTAATCTGCATATTGTGGTGCTCTCCACATGCGTTGTGGAGTGCGCCACTTGAGATGTGGCTTGTGTCACAGTGCCTGCCATACACTTTGTTTTTGTGATTTTTATCATCTTTGCTTGTTCACCTGCATCAAAACACAAAAACATGTGCCTTCATACTCTATTAGCATACATACAGTGGATTTATCTTTATAGTCGGGTGTGAGGTGCGGGAAATCCGGCGGCAACACATTTGCAACTGGTGAGATGCTTAAATTTTTACTCTAAAAAGTTCACTGATGATACACCATTTTTTAACATTGAACTGGATCGGGATTAGTTTGGTTTTTAGACTGTTGGTTCGTGGCTAAGATTACCAATGTGTTTAACCACTTTTACCTTTTCGGGTTACCAGGCATTTCGCAACAAAGCCAGCACCAGGAAGCATGTTAGGCTTGCCCGTCATACTTCCTGGTGTACCATCTCATTTTGCGTACCACCCAGTCTGATTTTAGAAAAGTGGGCCCAGCCCCATTGCAGGGCCCGATAGTGGCATTTTTTTGCCACGTCAGCCCTCCAATAAGGCCACCCACCCTCATTTGCCAATAAATAGTCATTGAGAGGTGTAGGAAGGGGGATTCTTTTTGGAAAGAAGGGGAAGCTCTTGCATTTTAAAAACTCAACCATAAAAATCTAAAGGCAACTTGTGTTAACCTTGGATTTATGGTGAGAATTTATTGTTAATCAATCAAAAATCCCTTATAAACAATCTACTATCCTAAAAACACAAACTCTAATCTTGAATCTCGTATTTTTTGATCAAAGACCAAGTGTTGGGTTTTCCTTCATCCATTTTTGAGCAAATCATTAAAAGAAATCACAAAAAGTAATTTTGAGAACCTTTAAATTCTTTCCCCATCTTTTTCTTTGCTTTTTCGGTGTTTAAAACACCGTTCTTGGGTCTGGTATTGAGGGAAACCTATGATCAACCAAACATGGTTTTCTGCACCTCTATGGTGCGAGGCTAACAGTAGTGGCATGCGTCACTACTTGTGGCGTCCACCACTTCCCTGTGGCTCATGCCACAAGTGCTTAGAAACTCCTGTTCTTTTTTAATAAATGTCTCGATTCGGTGATCCAATGGCGAAGCTCTAACCTTAAAAGATTTGTGATGTGTATTAAGTCATATATTGATCAAATAAACACATAAAACATGATTGAGAGTAGTGATTGATGGATTTGTTTATCCTAGAAGGATGAACATCAAGATCATGAGCTTAAATCATGTAAAACCTTTAAATTTATGTCATTTAATTATTGTCCTTTACATCTCAGTTTTTAGTTAATTGCATCATTAAACTATTTTGAATTAATGGACAACTAAAATGCCGGCATAGCTGGGTGAAATGAGTGCCTAACACCTTCCCATTTCATACCTAACTCTTGGACCTCATCTCTAGTTTAAAACCGGATTAGTCAATTCCAAAGAATTGGCTGATTAGAGAATTTTCTCTACTAAGGGTGGCGAATCCAAAATAAAACTCTTATCAAAGTAAGAGAACCTTTTTCCGAGGATTAAATGAGTCTAATAAAAAGAAAACCATTTTTATTAAATTAAATAAATCAAGCCCGTTCGGTTCGATTTGATTCTTTCCAAATCTCTTTTTGGAAAAATCCGACATCCTCGGCCTAGCGAGTCTGCTGGGGATCGAACCCAGAATCTCTAGTTTTTGGTTTTGGGTTCGAATAACAGAATTGACTTTGAAAGTTGTCTATCTATTCACAATCTTTAATAATGTTATTAACTTGAGGTTGAGTTTACTTTTCGCACTTATAAAGTATCATTCATGCATTCATCTCTTCTTAATCTCCTTTCTACCCTAAAACCTTAAGGTGATATTGGGGGTCGCGGTCCTCTCACTCTACTCGATTATTTGGATCCGCCACTAATATATACCACCCATAAGTCAAGTACCTTTTTGGTATATCAAAAGAATTGGCACAATCCGTTATCACTATTATGCTTAGACCCAAAGAAAATGGGACGAAACAACCAATTCTCATTTATGGAACCCAAGACCTAATAAGCCTGACCTAAGCTCATGTAATCAACCCTAGTTCCTTCCTCTAGGTTTACCTTAATAAGATTTTATTTTTGCATTCATTCAACAAATGCGAGAGACGACGGTCCAAAACCCCATGATGGTTTATGGGCCCAAACTATATGTCCTAGGGTTAGAAAAAGATCTTACCTCGAATCGTGTGTGGGAGATATAAGGGTGGAGGTCATGTATTTCCCAACTCCCTTTCCCTCTTGTTTGTATATAATTGCTATGAATGTGTCATGCCTCATTCGTGTATCACTTGACTTATTTTCTTATAGCCATATAGGGTACAGTCCATCATGGCTCGATCCCGATGATCAAAGCACCAATGGGTGAAAGACCTAAGAGAAGTGTTGGAGGCAAAACGAGCTAAAAGAGCTCTATCCAATAGTGACTGTAAGGTTGAGGACCAAATGCCTAAGAGGGAAGCTCCTTCAATTCTAAATGCGATGAAGGAAGACTAATTAGAAGAGGCTCATCAATTCTTGCTTGAAACAAAGCAAGCGCAACTTGAAACTATGACTCTCTTCTAAGGTGTGGAGGCACGATTCACGTTCATACGCGATATCACCAACTGCCTTGTGGAAATTTGGCACTTCACTCTAGAGGATGTGAAGCCTTATCAAATCTCTTAGGCTTGGAGGTTCAAGATGTTGGCCCAAGGGTCAAATATTTATCTTGAGATTTTGATGATTGAAACAAAACAAATAAATTTAAATTATATTATTTGTACTAATTATATTTTTATGCAAATTATATATAGAAGGTAATAAATAAACAAGGCAAAGTCCTACAATTTCAAGGATCATGAAGACTATTGAAGACCTTAGTGGTTAGATGTTTAGGATTCATTGTAGGATATAGAGAACATCCATTTATAAGCACAAAATTAATTTCTTCTCTCTTTATCAAAAGGATTTTTCGAAAATAACTCTTTAAAAATCAAAAGCTTTTTTCGTTCCTTGATTATCTTATCTAAAATGGAAGAGATCTTGTCTTAATAATTTTTTGTAATAAATATCTTAGAAAAAGCTTGTTTTAGTTTTTCCGAAAATTATCTTCATAAAGGTTTGAAATTTATTCACTTACCTAAATTAAAAGAGACTTTGTCTCAAACGATTTTGGTAATAAGAATAAATCGAATAAGATTTTTATGCTCTTCATTTTTGAAAACAAAATTTTAAAGAGATTCAAAATCTTAATTTTATCTTCTTACCTAAACGAAAGAAATTCTATCTCAGACCGTTTTTGGTAAATATTTATTTCGAAAAAGATTTCTTATATTTTTGAAAATCTTGTTTTCAAAGGAAAGTTAGATTTTCTTTTATTCGCTTGCTAAAAAGAAAGAATATTAACTCAAAAGATTTGGTAACAAAGATTTCTATATCTTCTAAAAATGGAAAGTCAATATTCTTATTTGAAAAAGAGATTTTACTTTTTAACGAGATTATTATCCCTTTCTATAAAAGGCATCTTTTCTTTAAAAGACATGGGAGAAAAGAGTTTTCGTTTTTAAGAGTATTCGTCCATTGATCATATCTTTTATCTCTCAAAACTTACTCTCAACCCCCTTATTTTTTTTCGTCTTAATACTTTACATTTTATCTTTAAAAGAGAAAAGAAATTTTATAACAGTTTTTTTTGAAAAACAGTTCTGTATTTTAAAACGATTTTCTAATCTTAAATACTGTTTTTCTTGTGCTTATACTTGCATTTCTATCTGTCTATTTAGATTTTGTAATCTTTAGTAGACAGGTTTTTATTTGATAAACATTTGTGTAATAGCTTAGCTGAAATGCTATTGTGAAATAGGTTATCAAGCGACCTTCTCTGTGAGAGAGACTCTAATGTCTTGAATTGAGTTTTTGTTCTTTGCCAAAAACAGAAAGGGTTGAGGTTAACTAGAACCTTAGAAAATCTAGTGGGACAAAGGGTAGATCTAAGAGTTGATCTATTGCCTTGTACTGTTGGTTTGTCTCTTACCCTTGAAAAGAGATAACATAGTTGAGGATCTCAAGATGAGTCTTGGGGAGTGGATGTAGGCGAGTTAGTGCCGAACCACTATAAACCACTGTGTTGATCTTTTTATTTTCTAAAGTTTTGCTTGATACTATTTTATTTACACTTCAGTTTATATTTTAGAAATGCTAAAGTGTTAATAGTTTTGATGTTCTAAAACTGAAATAAGCTTTATCTTTTTTGAACATTAGAACTCTGGACTTCTGCATAGTGAAAATACCAAGTTCTAAACTTTTCTTCTATTTTCAGTACATTTCACTATTTGGGTAATCTTGATTAAAAGCTTTGTGAAACAGTTCAGAATTCAATAACTGTCTCTCACATAGTCTTTTATATTTATCTAAACTTTATGAAGTTCTAAACGTAATAGTTTTCCTTCATAAAGAAGTTTTAAAATTGAATAAGAAATTGTGAAGCAGTTCTAATTGATAGCTGTACTTTGCAAAGTCTTTCTATTCTCTGAATAGAGCATTGTGAGAAAGTTCTAATTATAATAACTTACTCTCACTAATGCATCATTTTTCCGTTGCTATAGAATTCTAAGTTTTGTTTTTAAAGTTAAATTTTTATTTTAAGAAAACCCAATTCACCCCCTTTCTTGGGTTGTGCCATACATATTCGGGACCCACAATCTGGTATCAGAGCTTTGGCTCTTGACTTACCAAAGCTTAACAGCTTAAGAGATAGGATCCCATGGCAGCCCCACTTCCTCTTACTTCTTTAGAAGGCCAGTCTGTCTGTAACACTCTCCGCCGAGTCCCGTGAGACCCAACGACGGATGCCACATTCGGTGCCGGAGACACCATCTTAACTTAACATACAAATCATTAAATAAGATTATGAATTAGAAGTAATTGAGTATTCACAAGTGTAGCGAGTAATTTATTTATTTTTTAATAGATAATTGTCACGACCCGTTTCCGTGGGCCGGACCGGCACTAGGGCCCAGGTAAGCTTAAGGCCCCCGAGGCCCGTAGTAAGCCTAAATTATCCAATCTGTCTACCTATCTTGCCCAATTAATTCATCAAAACAGTAAGCCTCAATCTCAATTAACACATAATATCTAACCAGGGCCTATTCACAATAAATTATAATCACACTATGGGCTTACTGGTTCACCTGCAGCTAATTACATAATATTTAATTTATAGTGTAGTGTTAACAATAAGTCCAATAGTAATACACAACCCTATAACTGCGGAGTTCAATAATAATCTGATAATAGAGTAACTTATACATCCAAAATTAAATAACAGAAATATAAAATTTACATTTATAACTCTGCGGAGAAGATTGCAGAGCTTCAGTCGAATCAGCTGCTTCCTAGTACCTGGGAGGTTTGGAGAGAAGGGGGTGAGTTTTGCAACTCAGTGAATAATAATAAATAATACACACCACATACAGTCACACGGAATGCGCCCTAATATACTGAATGATCACACAACAATCAATCATATGGCATAACATCAGCACCCACAAACAATATCACCTTCAAATAATCACATCACGTGGAAATTAGTCAGTGGAGTCACCGAACCCCCGATGAGCCGTCCTCCCACATGGCTCATCCTCTCACATGTGCACCAGGGAGCCGATCCCCCATACTGGCCGACCGGTCTAATCCTCACTTGACCAGCCCTCTCATTGTTTTTCTATCCTCTCTTTTCTTTTTCATACCAACAGGAGGCAACCCGGTGGTCTCCATCCAATCTAGATCATCAAGCGCTCACAACAGGAGGCCACCCTGCAGGCTGCAATCAAATCTAGATTTTCAGGTGCGCAACAACAAGCGGCCATCCTGTGGTTTCAGAATAAACAGAATTATCAGGTGCACACGGGGGCGCCGATCTCCCATTTACCCGGCTAACAGAAACAGAATCAGGATCCATATAACAGAATCAGAATATAACAGAAATCAGAATCAGGATCCATATAACAGAAACAGTCTCACAAACCCATGGTGACCCACTTCATCCCAATTCCACACAAACAAGGCACAGTATATGCACAGCACAAGTAATCAAACAATTCTTTCAACGTATTACACCAAATCCATCCAAATATACAATTATGCAACATAAAATAAATATGAGCTTTAATATAAAAATATATATATTTATATATATAAGGTTTGTAAACAAAATGCTATGCAAATGCATGTTGATATGCATTATTTACAATTACTCACAGTGCTGGAGAGCGAAGTTCTAGCTTTGATTCTGTCCTGGAGGAGCACTAGATGGACCCGGGCGATCCCAAATTTATTAATTTCTGTCGCAAATTGTAGATCGGACTTGCACGCGTGCTGGATCTAAACTGCGTGCACTGGGACTGCAAGCAGGTGGCTGGAGTCGTGCTGGAGTAGCTAGACCACCTGAGACCGCGCGATCTGGCCGGGGATGAAGCGCTGCTGCAGGCGGAGCTGCTGGCTGTGGCTCGCGAAGGAGCGGCGAGGCGGTGCTGCGCGCGATGGAGACGGTGCGACTGGCTGTGGATCGCGCCTCTGTTGTTGCTGGCTAAGGTCGACGCAGGTGCAGTCACAGCAAGAAAGAAGAAGAGAGGAAGAAGGAAAGGGAAAGAACGAAAGAAAGAAAGAAGAAAGAAGAAGAGGAAGGAGGAGGCGCTGCTGTGATGGTGAGGAGTAGAGAGGTGCAGCGCTGGAAAAAAAAAAGAAAGGGAATTTTCTAGATGGTTTGGGTCGAACCGGTTCGATTCGGTTCGATTCGACCCAAATCTTTGATTTTCGATTGGTTTTCGGCTTTTTCAATCGGTTTTAGGTTCAGTTTCTCACAGTGTTCGCATTAAAATATTGAAATAAATTTCCAGGCTGTCGGTTTATTAAATTTAATTGGAAAATTTTTGAAAATAAAAATTCGGGTTGTTTCAATAATCATTTCATTTCGTTTTCATCTCTTTTTTTTTTTTTTTTTTTGAAAAATAGATTGGGAAAAATCCTACATAAATACTGTAAGAATTTCCCTTTTAAAAACTGAGCTCGCCAAACATGTGAACACAAAACACTCCCAATTAAACTCCAAACTCCCAACATCTCCACATAATCATCATAACACAACAACACTTCTATATTTTCATAACTATATAAATCCTTAATAGCATTTTAATATTCATCAATTAATTGCATTCAGTATATATATCAAGTCTTAATAAACTAATCATACCAACTCTCTTGAAATATTTTATATTCAATCATTTAATGAATCTTATGCTTATCTCCGAATATAGACACCAACATAATTGCTAATTACATGCTTAAGTTATAATTCAAATAATACAATCTCTGAAAATATAATACTTATACATGCCATAGTTCTTAAGTACATAAATCTCAATCTACTACTACCACAATAGTCACTTCTGCCCTGATGCTACTCTTCTAGTCTTCAAGCAGCAACCACAGTCTTTAACCTGCGCGTGATAAAAATCAACGCGCTGAGTATAAAACTCAGTGGTGCTCATAATTCACATACTTACTAAAGTTGTGATGGCAACTTACTTAAAACACAAATGACATAAAATCATTAAATTTCAACATACATGTACATTTATATCAAAAGAAATATCAAATAAACTATTAATTAATAACATAAAGAATTTAATTCTTTCAACTCATAAATTCATTACTTGCACATTTATTATACCAATACATATACTATTTATGTTTAAAACCATGTACCGGAATATCATGCTTTGAAAATTCATTTGATAACATAATCATTAATTTCCAAAGTAAGGTTTACTAAAATAATATGATCTCATTCGTTTAATTCAAATACTTTGAAAGTAATAAGACGATTATAAATACAAATATGTTAATTCTTTAGTTAAGGCTCGTACTAATGCAGAATGAACATAAGCAGATTTGATCGTGGCCTATGAAAGCACCACCGTGGCCTATGAAAGCACCACCCCCATCACACAATCGTGGCCTATGAAAGCACCACCATGGCCTATAAAAGCACCATCCCCATCACACAATCGTGGCCTATGAAAGCACCACCGTGGCCTATGAAAGCACCACCCCCATCACACAAATAAGCGCGTCCGCCTATTTATAAGGGCTGATAACCCTAGCATATGATCATAGCTTTACATAACAAAATCAATCTCATCATACCACGTTTCAATCATGCATAGTAGAGCCTAAATCAAAATCATTCTTTCACAAAAGCAATAATTCTTAATCAAAAACTCTTCATTACTTAATACCCATCATTTCAAATTTCTCAACTTACAACTTACAAAAATTTCCACATTCTTCAAAGGAAATATTTCAAATATATATATATATATATATATATATATATATATATATATATATATATACTTAATATAGGAAAATTTCTCATCAATTCCTTTTCTTTTAAAACTTTCTTAACATCATAATGAAATTTATCATAAGAAACTTCTTATCATATAAAATCATACTTATGTCATACTTATACTATACAAAAAAATAATTAAGTAAGCCTTACCACCCTAGAGTGGTTTGGCCTCTTAATGAAAACCAAGGGGAGGAATTTCCTTCTCCAACCAAGCATACTAACATAACTCTTATGCACCAAGGTATCCATTTCTATCCTCATCATGCATTATCTAAACTAATTCCACACTTTATCCCAAAATTTCCAACAATTTTTCCCATTTATATACATTTAAACACATCCACAATACCACTTTTCAACCTTATATCTTATTTTTGTCAAATCAATCCTCAAACATACAAATAATCAAGAGAACCTCATCACACATGATTCATACATACATTTATCCAAATAAACCTATGAGTCAAGGCATAGGAAATTTCCAGCATTAAAATATCCTTGACCTTTGCTGTGTTTTTAAGACATAACTTGAGTTATAGGTCTCCAAATTGAATAGAATTAGATTCATTAGAAAGATAAGATAAAATGATACAAATGTTATGAAGGGACCACAGCCCAGATCAATGCGTAAGGTGGTAAACAGAAGCTAGGAACACAGACCAACATTCCAGACCCGATTCAGCAGAACTAAGTCCAATGTTTATTGAATTCCTACTTAACCAAACACTCAAATTAAACCAATCTAGAACCATGGAAGTCTCAAGACACAGGGAAACAACTTTCATGAAGACCTCAGAACCAAATCTTGTCATTATAGTGGTCAAAATGGGCACTCAATTCAGTGATGCATGTGGCCCGACATAACAGAGTCAGTTTAGGTATTTCAGCCATAAGTTGAGCTATGTATCTCCAAATTGGACACAAGACGATGGGTTGGAAAGCTAAGAAGTAGACCTAAAACTTTCATGAAGGACTCAGACACAAATGGAAAATATAAATGGTCGAAAACTAGTCCTTAATCTCACCCAATAACACTTTTTCCCAAATTCAGCTTTCTTCAACCATGAAAAGAACATGAACAACAAAGATACAAGGTAGAGATTTCTACCACATACTAAATACTCATCAAACATCACCCAAGAGCATGTTATTGCAACCAAAGTTCAACAAATCAATCATTTCATACAAAATCCCAAAATACATGTATGATAGCATAAATGCACAAAATCAAAAATTCAAGTAAGGTAAGTGTGTTTATGAACACTAACCTTAAAAATAAGCTTTAGCAAGCTTAAATTAAAGCTTTCTAAGCTCTAACTTTGCCTTTACTCCATGGTAGAGGTTTCCCCAACCTTTGGCTTAAGTAGAGAATCTTCAAATTTCTTGAAACTAATCACCACAAATCACTTCTCAAGCTTAATTCTCTAAGATTAATTACTTAAATCAAGTTGGGTGGGTTTAATTTGGTGGATTTAACAAGTAAGAAGTGAAGAAAAACAAAGAAGAGAAGAAGAAGAGGAAGTGGCGTTGAAGAGAAGAAGAAGAAGAAGAGAAAAAGTGGTTGCTCAATAATTGAAGTTGACCTTATAAAGTGATCAAAGGGTATTTTGGTCTTTTCCCCATAATTGGATGGCTAAGATTAAGCTCATCTAATGGCTAAAAATATTCTCCAATTCAATTCCTTCACAATATTATTTATCTCCACAAATTTCTCAAATTATTCCATAAAAATTATTCCTCAAATTTCCTTAATTAATAAAGCATCATAATTCACTATTCACTAATTATCTAAATTCTCCAAAAATATTCATTACTTACTTTCTACCCATAAAAATCATGCATACATACTCCAAAAATATTAAAGAAAATATAAAACATATATAATAATTTTTCTGGACCAAAATAATACCGACTCCCGGACCGGTAGTACTATTCACAGACCGGTGGTACTATTCACAGACTGGTAAATCACTACCCATTCATAGTTAATCATACTCAATATCTTCCTCGAATCTAAATAAAATATTATCCCCCTTTCTGTAGCACCATTCATGACTCGATAAAATAATATTATTTTAAGATTCAAAAATTTTGGGGCGTTACACTGTCTCTAGACCTCCTTTGTTTAATGGTTCTAATTGCTCTTATTGGAAAACCAAAATTGAAAATTTCATAAAATCAGTGGACATAGACTGCTGGAGGAACGTCATTGCTGATCCTTGTATTCCTATGAAAACTGTAGAAAATGAGAGAATTAGAAAATCAGAAGAAGAATATACAGATGCTGATTGGAATGATATTTCTGTAAATGCAAAAGCTATTAATATTCTTCATTGTGCTTTAGATCCAACAGAATATAACAAAATGTCTGGATGCAAGTCTGTAACGGAAGTCTAGGAAAAACTTAGAGTTACCTATAAGGGTACGGATAGAGTGAAAGAATCCAGAATAAATATCCTTTGGAGAGAATATGAAATGTTTAGTATGAGAGAAGGAGAAACTATTGCTGAAATAAATTCTAGATTTACCAATATAGTTAATCCTTTGAGAACTTTCGAAAAGGAAATTTTAGAAGATGAGCTTGTTAAGAAAATCCTTAGAATTCTACCTAAAAAATGGGATTCTATAGGAACTATTATGAATTACAAAGAGACTCATGTTACTTATGATTATCTGATAGGAGCTCTTGTTTTAGAAGAGATGAAATCTTCTTTGACTGTAGAAGATAAGAAAAAGAAAGGACTGGCTTTGAAAGTAGTTTCTAGTGAAGAAAGTTCTTCTAATCTTGATAGTGATGATTTAGCACTTATTGCTAAAAGATTCAAAAAGTTCTATAGAATGAATGGAAGGCCACAGAAAAAGTTTATTAAAAAGAACTTTCCACCTAAAAATAGCAACTTACCTAAGAAAGAACCTTCTGAAGTGGTTTGTTATGAATGCAACAAACTCGGCCATATCAAGCCCAACTGTCCTAAACTGAAAAAGAAGTCAAAGAAAGAAAAGTTGAAGCAGGCATTCGTAGCCGCTTGGAGTGATTCAGATGATTCTAATTCTGAAAGCCAAAGTGACCAAGAAGAAACTGTAAATATTTGTCTAATGGCCACTATCAATTCTGACTCCAAGGAAATCATCACTCTAACTTCAACACAGAAAGTTGAAAACAATGAAACAGATGCAACGATCCAAAAGTGTGAAGAAAGCAATGTAAGTATTTCTGAACCTGAATCTGAAAATGATCTTTTAGATACTTATAATAACTTTTGCAATGAATTTGAAAAACGTGTTAGAAAGCATAAAGCTCTAAAGAAGGATTTCAGAAAATTAAAAACTGAATGTAATCATTTGAAAGATGCTTTTTATCAAGAAGTTACATGCAAAGATCTTATCATAGAGATCAAAGATCTTAAAGATTGTAATAAAATGAGAAAGGATACAACATCTCTACAATTAGAAGTGATCATGGAGGAGAATTTGAAAATCAGAAATTCAATGCTTTTTGCAACGAACTAAGAATCTTTCATAACTTCTCAGCACCTAGAACACCTCAACAAAATGGAGTAGTGGAATGCAAGAATAGAACACTTCAAGAAATGGCTAGAACCATGCTGAGTGATTTTAAATTACCAAAGTATTTCTGGGCAGAAGCCGTTAACACTGTATGTTATATTCTAAATAAGGCTTTGGTAAGATCTAAACTTAAAAAGACTCCATATGAGCTATACAAAGGCAGAAAACCAAATATTAGTTACTTTCATATTTTTAGGTGTAAATACTTTATTCTAGATAACGAAAAAAATCATCTTGCTAAATTTGATGTTAAATCTTATGAAAGAATTTTTCTAGGATATTCTAGTAATAGTAAAGCATATAGGGTGTTTAATAAGAAAACTCTAGTTGTAGAAGAATCTATTCATGTTGTGTTTGATGAATCTGACTCTACTTCTAGAAGTTTAGAAAATGATGATGTTGTAGATTCTAATCAAGAAAAGCAGAATGAACAATTAGAACAACTAGAACAGCCAGAAGATGAGCAGAACGTTGATAATTAGGTTGAACCAGAAGATGAACATGAAGATCAGAATGCAACTGAAAGTTAAATGCCAGAGACAGAAAATGAAAATTCTCAAATACCAAAAGAATGGCGATTTCACAGGTATCATCCACAAGAGGACATCATGGACAATCTTTTAGAAAGGATGATGACTAGAGCATAATATAAAAGATATTTTGGTAATGTTGCTTTCGTTTCTCAAATAGAACCAAAAAATTTAAAAGATGCTCAAAATGATGAAAATTGGATTCTTGCTATACAAGAAGAGCTAAATCAATTTGAGATAAACCAAGTTTGGAAACTTATTTCTAGACCTAAAAACCATTCTGTTATTGGAACAAAATGGATGTTTAGAAATAAGCTTGATGAACAAGGTAATGTTGTGAGAAACAAAGCAAGGTTAGTGGCTCAAGGGTGCAACCAAGAGGAAGGCATTGATTTTGATGAAACCTTTGCCCCGGTTGCCAGACTTGATGCCATTAGAATGCTTTGTGCATTTGCATGTTTTAAAAACTTCATGTTATATCAAATGGATATGAAAAGTGCTTTTCTTAATGGTTTTCTAAATGAAGAAGTGTATGTAGAGCAACCACCCGGTTTTGAAGTGTATGATAAACCAAACCATGTTTACAAACTTACTAAAGCTCTTTATGGTTTGAAACAAGCTCCTAGAGCTTGGTATGAAAGATTAAGTAAGTTTTTATTAGAAAATGGTTTTTCTAGAGGAAAGGTTGATACAACACTATTTATTAAAAGTAAAGCATATGATAATCTAGTTGTACAAATTTATGTTGATGACATAATCTTTGGTTCTACTAATGACCTTCTTTGTAAGGAATTTTCTAAGATTATGTAGGGTGAGTTCGAAATGAGCATGATGGGAGAATTAAACTTCTTCCTTGGACTTCAAATCAAACAATATGAAAATGAAATTTTCATAAACCAAGGAAAATATACTAAGGAATTGCTGAAACGGTTCGAGATGGAAAATGCCAAGGTATGTAGTACACCAATGAGTCCATCCTCAAAATTAGAAAAAGATGAAAAAGGTAAGGATGTGGACATCAAATTGTTTAGAAGTATTATTGGTTCTTTACTATATCTAACTGCAAGCAGACCTGACATTCACTTTAGTGTTTATCTATGTGCTAGATTTCAATCATGTCCCAAATAATCTCATTTAATTGCTGTAAAAAGAATTCTAAGATATCTTTGTGGAACTTCTAATCTGGGTCTGTGGTATTCTAAAGGTGATACATTTGATCTTATTGGGTATAGTGACTCTGATTTTCTAGGAAGCAGAATAGATAAAAAAAGCACATCTGGAACTTGATAGTTTCTAGGTAGCACCCTTGTATTATAGTTTAGCAAGAAACAAACATCAGTTGCTCTTTCTACTACAGAAGTAGAATATATTGCTACTGGAAGCTGTGTTGCACAAGTTCTATGGATTAAGCAACAATTGGCAGACTATGGTCTGAAATTAGAAACAGTGCTAATTAAATGTGACAAAATAAGCGCCATCAATCTATCTAAGAATCCAGTCCAACATTCTAGAACCAAGCACATAGAACTCAGACATCACTTCATACGTGATCATGTTCAAAAAGGTGATATAGTGATTGAGTTCATTCCTATAGAAAAGCAATTGGCAGATATCTTTACTAAATCTTTGAATGAAAGTCAATTCTGCTTAATTAGAAGAGAACTCGGTATGTTAGTTCTAAACTCTTAACTTTAGAATTGTGTAAGTATGTTCTAAACTGCTTTTTATATTTGAAAGTGAAAGACTTACTCTGTGATATTTTCTATTATATTCTGTGTGATTCTAAAAAACGTTTTTGTCTAAAAGAAATGCATATTGCTTTGATATGACTTTCTAATGTCATTATCAGGTTCTATTTTTAGACAAAATTCAAAAACAGTTAATTTAATTTATTTTATTTTGTGTGTTTATGTCTTCATTTTATTTAAGTTTTGGCAGTACTATTTTTTTTAAATTCTTTGAGTCGGTTTGAATTTCCCTAAAACTGTTTATTATTATTATTTTTCTATTTTTTTGTCTTATTTTTTAAATGTTTCTTTCTTTCCTAAAGATTATTTCTCAACTTAATTGTTTTTACTTCCTTACTAAAAAATTGCTCTGTCTTCTCTCTTGCCCTCTTGCGACAAAACCCTAAATCGCTCTTTGCTTCAAAACCCTAAGAATGGCCGAATCGAGTTCCACCTCTTCTTCCTCAAACTCCCTGACGGAACAAGAACTTCAACTTCTCAAAAGTTTATCAAAGAAGTATGAACAGAAGGAGTCGAAATAGAAGAAATCTGTTGAGGAATCAAAGAAAGAAAAAGCAAAAATAGAAAAATCAAAGAAACAAGTCGCTAGTTCTCGTGCCAAAGGTAAATCTGTTCTTTCTCCATACCCACTTATGCGTTCTTATGTAATAGACTGGAAATTCTTTGGGAAGGACGAGTTCAAATTCAAGGAACTCTTTGAGTTCCAGGGATGGATGGATATGTTATCCTTGCACAGACCATGTTATGAGAATGTGGTTAAGGAGTTCTATGGTTCTTTTAAAATTAGTGGGTCAGAATCAATTTCTGTAAAACTTGAAGGAGAAATTAAAGCGTTGTCTTACGCTGACTTGAGCAAGATCTTTAATATACCAAATACTTGGTCTAGGGTAACGAAAATCAAAGATATTTCTAGGGTTAGCGGATGCAAAAAGGAAGAATTTGTTAAGAAAATTGTAAAGAAAGGGTTTGCGGAAAAACAGGGTGTTATTGAGTGTTCAAACTTGACTGACAGTATGAAGTGGTTGTATAAATTGATTGTGCACTACATTTATCCAAAGAGTGCATCACTCACTTATGTGAATCAGGTTGAGATGTGCATAATGTGGCATATAACTGAGAAGAAACCCTTCAACCTTTGTCACACTATCTTTGATAAATGCAGAATAGCCTTAAGAAACTACCCTATGGCATGATGCTCACACCTGCGTTTGAATTTTTGGAAGTTAAGTTAAATGAGAGTGAGGTCACAATGTTTCAAAGCTAGACAGTGGGTCTTTGAAACCGAAAGACGAAGAAGGAAATGAAGAAAAATAAAAAGGAATTGAAGAGGAAAAAGAAAAGAAAGAAGAAGAAGAAAAAGGAGAAGAAGCTGAGAAAAAGAAGAGAAGAGAAGAAAAAGGCAAAGTTAAGTTAGAGGATGTAGAAAAGAAAGAAAAGGAAGGGAGATTGAAAGAAAAAGAAAAGAAAGAAAAGGAAGAGAGATTGGAAGAAAAAGAAAAGGAAGAGAAATTGGAAGAAGAAGAGAAGGAAGAAATAGAGAAAGAAAAGGAGACGGTAGCTGAAATTGAAACAGAATCAGAAAAGGAAATAGAAGAAGAAAAAGCAAAAGTGGAAGTTAAGACTGAAGAAAAGAAGAACACTGAAAAGATTGAGAAAGAAGAGACTGTGGAGATAGAGGATGCCAGTGATGCAGAAACAGAAAAATTGGAATTAAGTGAAGAAGAAAAGGAAACTGAGGCTAAGGTAGAAAAAGAATCTGAACTTTTATTAGCACAAAGGAGTAGAGAAGCTATTCTAGGCAGAATGGAAAAAGAGCTTATAGAAGAGCATAATTGGAAACTTGATGAGGCAATAAAACAAAGCAAAGCTGTGATTAAGCATAATCAGTCCCTTATTGAATCCTTAGAAAGAATGAAGAATATTAATGAAAGAAGGCTAGCTACTCTAAAAGTCAAGGGAACACCCTACCCTCCTGCCTTAGAAAAACCAAAGAGAGTAAAGCACACTGCTGGCAAACACAGAGTTCATGGAAGCAAGCCTCCACTGCACCCTTCTTCTAAGTGTCTAGAAAGTTCTGCTGAAACAGCTCCTGCTCAAAATCTCAGAAGTTCTAAGAGGCTTAGAACTGATCCCAAATCCCTATGATTTATTTTTTTTTACTTTATCTGTCTATAATTTTTGAACATCTTTTTTTGGTTGTGTTTTTTATTTATTTTTGCTCTGATCTTTACTAACCCTCTTGTATGATGACAAAAAGGGGGAGAACACAGGATATTTTGATGGTTAAGTACTCTGCTAATGTGTGGTAACTTTAATGCTTACATCTTATTACTTAGTATTTTCTAATCTGTGTTATTTTGTGAGCTACATGTTTCACATGATGAACTGATTGGTTAGTTTTTAGAACTTAGATTCTTGTTCTAACGTATGCTCTGCAGGTTAGACTTAAGATTTCTGTTCTATTTCTAATGTCAGTTTTTATTCTATTCTTTTTGCTTTGATTATTAGAACTTAAAATTGTCCTTTCTATTTGTATGTTCTAATATCAGTTTCTAAAATTGCTTTTTGTTCTAAGTCCCCATAGATGTTTTACTACACTAAATCAGGGGGAGTTTTATACATGTTCTAAACCTGCTTCATGATAGAACATATGTCATTTTTAGATCTTATATTTTATTGACATGCATAAATTTAGGGGGAGCACATGTTTTATATTTGATAAATTTATTGGTTTTGTCATCATCAAAAAGGGGGAGAATGTTGGCTCAAGAGTCAAAAATTTATCTCGAGAATTTGATGATTGAAACAAAAAAAAAAAATTTAAATTATATTATTTGTGCTAATAATATTTTTATGCAGATTATATATGAAAGGTAATAAATAAACAAGGCAAAGTCTTACAATTTCAAAGATCATGAAGACTATTGAAGACCTTAGTGGTTAGATTTTTAGGATTCATTGTAGGATAGAGAGAACATCCATTTATAAGCACAAAATTAATTTCTTCTCTCTTTATCAAAAGGATTTTTTGAAAATAACTCTTTAAAAATCAAAAGCTTTTTTCGTTCCTTGATTATCTTACCTAAAATGGAAGGGGTCTTGTCTCTTAGAAAAAGCTTGTTTTAGTTTTTCGAAAATTATCTTCATAAAGGTTCGAAATTTATTCACTTATCTAAATTAAAAGAGACTTTATCTCAAACGATTTTGGTAATAAGAACAAATCGAATAAAATTTTTATGCTCTTCATTTTCGGAAATAAATTTTTAAAGAGATCCAAAATCTTAATTTTATCTTCTTACCTAAATGAAAGAGATTCTATCTCAAATCGTTTTTGGTAAATATTTATTTCGAAAAAGATTTCTTATATTTTCGAAAATCGTGTTTTTAAAGGAAAGTTAGATTTTCTTTTATTCATTTACTAAAAAGAAAGAATATTGACTCAAAAGATTTGGTAACAAAGATTTCCATATCTTCTAAAAATGGAAAGTCAATATTCTGATTTGAAAAAGAGATTTTACTTTCTCAAAATGAGATTATTATCCCTCTCTATAAAAGGCATTTTTCTTTAAAAGACTTTGGGAGAAAAGAGTTTTCGTTTTCAAGAGTATTCGTCCATTGATCATATCTTTTATCTCTCAAAACTTACTCTCAACCCCCTTATTTCTTTTCATCTTAATACTTTACGTTTTATCTTTAAAAAAGAAAAGAAATTTTATAACAGCTTCTTTTTTAAAACAGTTTTTTATTCTAAAACGATTTTCTAATCTTAAATACTATTTTTCTTGTGCTTATACTTGTATTTCTGTCTGTCTATTTAGATTCTGTAATCTTTAGTAGACAGGTTTTTATTTGATAAACATTTATGTAATAGCTTAGCTGAAAAGCTATTGTGAAATAGGTTATCAAGCGATCTTCTAGTGAGAGAGATTCCAATGTCTTGAATTTAGTTTTTGTTCTCTGCCAAAAACAGAAAGGGTTGAGATTAACTAGAACCTTAGAAAATCTAGTGGGACAAAGGGTAGATCTAGGAGTTGATCTATTGCCTTGTACTATTGGTTTGTCTCTTAACCTTGATGACGCGGAACCCTATGGAAATTAATTCCAAGAACTCTATGACAAGATTTGGAAGAGATCCAAGATCAAACTAAACCCCCCTCTATGGCACCCAAAGCTTAAAGAAGCAAGAACACCAATAATAGAGTAAAAGAATAAGATAAATGCCACAAAAGAATTGATAAGTTTACCTTGATTCTTGATGCAATTAGAAGAATGCAATCTCACACCCTCTAAAGCAAGAAACACGCCTAAGCATGAAGAAATTCTATTTTTATTGATTGAATTATGTATGAATAATTACAAAATAACAAGCTATTTATACTAATCTAAGAGGTCCAGATCCTTCAAGGATTTAGAGTTAGCTAAGGATTAGGATTTAGCAAATCTAAACCAACTAAGGATATGACTAACAAAAATCATAACAACTTAAGGATTTGGATATCTAATCCAAATCTACTAAAGATTGACCAAATCTAAACAAATCTAGGATAAGGAATAATTAATCCAAACCAACTAAGGATAAGGAATAATTAATCCAAACCAACTAAGGATAAGGACTAACTAATCCAAACAAACTAAGGATAAGGAATAATTAATTCAAACCAACTAAAGATAAGGAATAATTAATCCAAACCAACTAAGGATAAAAATAAAAGGGTGGCCCAATTTATTGTGGCCCAACCCATTAACAACATTACAACTCAAAACTAACAAAAATGGGCTAACTTATTACGCCAAAGTTAGGCTCTAGTATGGCCAGGGCATGCCATATGCTGGAATTTCAGATTTCATCTCAACATGTGGTTCCATTAATGTGAGAAACTTAGGTGTTCTCTATGCTTCCTTGAGATCTATGGTTGAGTGGTAGCGATTCCGTATCATTCCCCCTTTCCTCGAAAAGATTCGTCCTCGAATCTTAATTAGAAGTTGAGGTATCCATGCTCTCTTGATCTCCATGGTTGCTCCATATTTCTTTGCATGACTTCTTGTAATTGATCCACTAGGTAGCACTAATGGATTTTTCATGTTGTTCTCCTTGCTCCTTTGAGTTCCATGGATGAGTGATGGCGGATTCGTATCATTGCCCCTTTCCTCGAAAAGATTTGTCCTCAAATCTGCATCCATGCCAAAAGGAGACAAATCACTAACATTGAAAGTAATGGAAACACCATACTCACCTGGTAAGCCTATCTTATAGGTGTTGTCATCAACGTGCTCCACGACTTGGAATGGTCCATCTCCACGTTCATCAAGCTTAATCTTTCCTTGGTTGGAAAACTTTTCCTTGCGAAAATGGACCCAAACCCAATCTCCAGGTTTAAAACCCTTTTTGATACTTGTCCTCTGGAGCAGGTATGTGTTTAGTGATTCTTAGATATGTTAAATAAAAAGGATTCATTAACATATTTGCATCTTTTATAGGCTGAAGTGGGGCCAATGACTGCCCGTCTACAGAGCTGGATTCAGGCCGATCCTGCTTTCCAGCTGTCAGATACCTTGTCTCGGCGGAGGGTGGTCCTGTCGCACCCCATCCTGCGGCGATATTATTTGGGCGAGAGAGTGGACATTCAGATAAGAGGCTGCCGTACTGTCCCTTATTCCCCTCCTGAGGACATGCGAGCAGGTAGGCAGATGACGCTCACTGCTGCTCATACTGAGGGTATTCCACATGTGGAGCTCCTTATGGGAGGAGATTACGATGAGTTCTGCGGAATCTCTTTGATGCCGCCCATTGGATCTCGGCTTGATGGTTTGCAGGGGCCGGTTCCTTCTCAGCCACTTGGCACCCGTTCTTCTCGGGCTTCGGGTCCCTCGACTAGGACTCCAAGGAGGAGGCCCATGACCGATCCCACTTCTTCCACTCCGGTCGGGGGTCCGTCGCAGGCCGGGCCTAGCCGATCGACAGGTCCTTCCAGGGCTCCCCGGGCTATTTTGGAGGCTACCGGCCGCTTCACCCAGACCTGGCCAATTTACGTCTACCATACAGTATTTCTTACTTTGTTCCTGATAGCCCTCCAGCTCTTCGAGAAGTCTCCCTGGAGAGTGTGGATCGCCTGACTCTTCCTTCCGAGGACATCACTGAGGTAAAGCCTGACACATCTCTCACAAAAAGGATTCATAAGAGATTTGATATTGACTTGTATTTTCCTTTGTATCTTTCCAGGTTCCTGTCGGGTTGGTCAATCAGATGATGGAGCTGGTTCTCGAGATGCAGCAAGAACTACCTACGGCCTGGACTCAGATAGCCTTTGATGATCAGAGGAGGAGGAGGCCCCGCCGCTGATAGCTACTAGATTTTCCTGCTTTCCTTTATTTTTCTCTTACTGTATTTTCTGTACTGAACTTTATTTGTACCTGCACTTTGGTTAGCACTGAAAATATGTATGCATGGTTATCAAATATGAAAGAAAATAGGATTTTGTTTCCGCCCATTTTATGGAAAATATATTTCTTCTTTTTAGTACCGAAAAGAACAATATTTTTTTTTTTGCACAGGAAATTTTATTTTAGATATATACATATATACATTTTTTTTTTTGGTGGCGGCGGCCTGGGCCGCCGGCTCCGGCTGCCGGGCCGCCGGGATGGGCCGCCGGGCTGAGCTTTTTCTCTATAAAAGCTGCTTTTTGGCTTTGTCTTTTTTTTTATCCACTCTTTTTTCGAGCCAAACAGCAATTCTGGTTAGTTTTTTTTTCTCTCTTCTTTTTTTTCTCTATTTTTTTTTCTATTTATTTTTTATTTTTTTATTTTTAAATAAACAAAAGGAGGAAAAAAAATAAATAATAAAAAAAACAATGAATCCCTTCTACAACCATAACATGCACAGCTGGATTAGGAGTCTCTCCAAAGTTGAAAAGATCAATTTGGGGAGGTACGGTCTTTCTCCTGTTATTACTCTTAGGGGTGTAGTAGTGGATTGGGATTTTTTACGGGCCTGTATTAGACTTTGGGACCCTGAAGCCCACGTTTTCCGTTTTGGGGCCATGATGGAGGAGATGTGCCCTCTTTTTGAGGAGTTTTGTGCTATTATAGGGTGTGACCCCAATACCCCTTTGGTCAAGCATGAGGTAAAAATTGGGTATGTTAGGTCGTTTGAAACCCTGTTTCAGTTTAGCCGACCCCAAGCTAGGGCTATGATCATTGATGACCAGAAAGTAATCTTGCTGCCCCTGATTGATGAATTCTTAGAGGCTTGCCCAGACGACCCAGACCGGATGAGGCTGAGGATGCGGGCCTTGGTTTTCTGTTTATTGGCTGGCTTCTTGTTTAACCAGGACCCAGGCTTTGGGGATTTGCGTCTTTGCCCCATGGTTCGGCAAATGGAGGATATGGGCTGCATTGGCAGCATTGTGCTGGCCGAGACTATTAGGAGCCTTGACAGGGCTGCTTTAGGGTTCGATGACTGGACAGTCTCTCCCATCATTCTCCAGGTATTTCCCCTTGTTATCTTTCCTCATTTTCTTCTCTTTTTTTACTTTATTCCCTTGTAATAGAAAGGATCCATTACTCAGGTCTGGTTGAAGGATCACCTCCAAGTGGTTGCTGCCCCTACTTTCTTGCCCTACAACCCCACTCAGTATCGTATGCGGAGGATCCTGATCACCCATCCGTCTACTGATGCATGGACTTCATGGTTGATTGAGTTAGGTCCCAATGAGGTACTATGGTTCATTGTCTGGTATGACATCACCCGCTTTATCCAGGTTAGTGATAAGTGTAAATTTTATAGTGTTTTTAATATAGTTTTTATTAGAATTTTAGTAAGCTTTTATTACTTTAATTTGATTTTAAATCACTTTTAATATAATTGTGTTCAAAAGCTTCCTTGATCTTTAATCCGCTTGATCTAAGAGAAAATTGTAGGAATTTGGCGCAGAAAAGATCTTTATAATACAAGGCACTTAGCCTCTAGCACGCCTAGGCCGTGCTAAAAGGCACAACCGTGCTAGAAGCCAAGGAAACCAAAGGAGAGACAGAAGAGAGCACGGCTAGGGAGTGTCAAAAGGCACGGCCGTGCCACAATGGGACCAGGGCGTGTCAAGCATAGCACGCCCATGGCAACTCTAGGCAGACTTCCAGAGAAAAGCACGCCCTGCCTGTGCTTTGTAGCACGCCCGTGCCTCAGTGCTTCACTAGCCTGTGCTACCTAGCACGCCCCATGCTTCACTAGCCAGACTTCCAGACTAAAGCACACCCAGCCCGTGCCATGAAGCACGCCCGTGCTGTGCAGGCGGAACCAGCGTGAATTTAATACGCAAATCAAGCTTTTTCTCACATGGGCAGACTTCAGGGAGTTTCCTAAACACACTAAACAAGACCTGGACCTATTCTTGGAGAAAAAGGAGTCCTAATCAAGAAGAAATCAAGAGCCTAAACAGTCATGATCTCCTATAAAGGATTTTGCACTAAATAAGGATTCTATTTCCTAAAAGGAGTCAGACTTGCCTTCAGGAACTCTATATAAAGAAAGGAACTTCTCATAACAGGGGATCTCATTTTTTTTATGCAATTTCTTTACATAATTCTTTCTCTCTCTCAAAGATTTCAAGCATCAAATAATTGTGCCAAGATTCAAGGAAGCCATCAACATAGTTGTGATACATTTTTTATTCTAAACTCTTCATCTTGTTTCTTTCTTTATTGACTGTCTTTAAATATGATGAATGATTCAAGTATGATTGAATTTAATTTAATTACTATGTCTAGCTAAACTCTTATACTAGGGATTTGATATAATTCAATTCAATTCCAGTTTATAATATTAGATTTATTTTTCTTTGTTCTTGTTATAACTTATTATTGTGCTTAAGGCTTCCAGGCAGAAATTATTTCCCCTGGATTGAGCTATTTCAGTAATCACATTCGGGAGAAGGGTTATTGATATGAAAAAGATAATAATTTACTTGAGAATAATAACTTGATGCGGAAGCTATATGGTTTGACTCAAGGGGGGTTTTCATAAGTTAATAAAGTATTAAGTTGTGAACTCACAAAACAACCACAAAACCTAATAATCTGATTTATGTTTAATTTCACTATTAAAGATAGGTAATTAACTGGATTAGAATAGCTAACAATAAATCGGGAGAGCTTGTTAGTAACTTTAGGGTTGTTTCTCCTACTTGAACAATTAAAGTTGATTAATGAACTAATAGAATAAGCTGGATAGAATTAAGTGAAATCAAATTCCCTAGTAGCTTAATCCTCTGATTTCGTTTCACCTGAATTTTGTGTTTGATCTCTTCTATTTTTACTTTAAATTTTTTTTACCTTACAGCGAATCTCTCTTATCATCGTCTAAATAATAATAGGTTAACATAATTTTGGTAATTGATAAACAATCCCTGTGGATACGATACTCTCTTACTCTATATTACTTGTTGCAATTTCGTACACTTGCGAAAAACGCTGTCAGTTAGCTTCCGCCATTCTCGGGTTTACCTTTTAGGCCTCACACACTGTACTTGGTACTGCGCTTCGCGCGTTTTGAGGCACATGGGGATAGATCAGACTGTTCCGATTATGGATGACATTTCAGCTGATTCAGCCATTACCCCGGGCGTTACCCGAGCCGTCCTTAGGGCTTGGGTTAGAGATCATCGTATGGTTAGGCCTTTACCTAATCCTGCCGGTGTTCAGACTTCTCCTGACTATCGGGCTTGGTTCATTACTGCTGTCTGGCCGATTGAGAGACTAAGGAGGACTGCACTGCTGAGTGTACTCGAAGGTTGGGTTCAGGCTGACACTGATGATGGGGTTGGGACTGGTGAGGAGATTGTGCTGGCTCCTCAGACAGGCGAGATTGGACAGAGCTTAACTGCTAGAGATGACTCAGAGGACGTTGCTCCACGGAGGAGACGGGACACCTAGACTCCTATAGGCTTTTGGACTTTATTGTTTTTTGACTTTTTGTTTTCCGCCTGACTTTGGGCTGCTATTGGAATGAGGTTTGACTTTTTAGCTTAAATTGAGGATATCATTTAGCTTTCCAAGCATTTTCCAACTTTATTTATTTCAAGCTCTAATTTTTTGCCTAAGCTGCCCTTTCGGGTTTTCAACTTAGCGAGCTACCCATTTTTGCCTAAGCCGCCCTTTTTAGGTTTTCAGCTTAGCGGGCCTCGACTTTTGCCTAAGCCGCCCTTTCGGGTTTTCGACTTAGCGGGTTTTTTTCTTTTTTTTTTTCTCTTTTTTTTTCTTTTTTTTTTCTTTTTTATTTGGCAAAGAAGAATGAAATTATGAAATGATTTTTTTTATTAATGTTTAGAGCGTGCCCAATGAGGGCTGCCTACATATCTCTGATAATATAATTTCTTTTTTCCGAGGAGAATCAGGTCTAACGTAGCTCTTTTTACATTATGCAAATGATTACAATTACACAAAATATTTTTTCAACTGATCTAAATTACAGGGATTCGTGAACTCCAAACCATCTAAATCAGTCAAAATAACGGCTCCGCCAGACAGTATCTTCTTCAACACATAGGGTCCAGCCCAATAAGGACGAAACTTCCCACATGGGTCTATGATTGGCTGTCTAATTTCCTTGAGGACCAAACAACCTTCTTCCAGTTTCTGGTCTTTGACCTTCTTATTAAAATGCCGCGCCATTCTTCTTTGATAAACTTGAGTTTGGTGGATTGCTCACAGTCGCTTTTCATCCATACCCAAGAGTTGCAAATGATAATTCTCAGCCCAATCTGCTTCGCTGATCTGGCTTTCCCGGATAATTCTTCCCGACTGAACTTCCAGCTCAATAGGCAACCCTGCTTCCATACCATATACTAAGGAATACGGGGTTGCCCCAGTAGGCATTCTGATTGAAGTCCTGTATCCCCATAAGGCATTTGGTAATTGTTCATGCCAAGCTCTATGCTTCTGAACCGTCTTCTGCAAAATGACTTTTATCTCTACTGCCCCATTTGTTTGTGGACGATAGGGTGAAGACTTGTGGTGCTGAATTTTCTTTTGCTTCAACAAATCAGAGAATTGACTCTGAAAATGGGACCCATTATCAGTTATGATCTCGAATGGCGTTCCGTACCGACAAAGGATGTTGGTACGAACGAACTGTGCTGCCTTCTTGGCATTCAAGACCGAATAGGAGGCTGCCTCAATCCACTTAGTGAAATAATCAACAGCAACCAGGATAAATTGATGGCCATTGGAAGCCTTTGGATGGATCTTTCCGATCACGTCTATGCCCCAAGTTGCGAAAGGCCATGGCGAAGCAATGGGATTCAGATTGATCGGAGGCTGCTTTTGCAGCTTAGCAAAGATTTGACACTCATGGCACTTCTGTGCGTGTCTCACGCAATCTGCGTTCATGGTTGACCAGTAATAACCCAGGTTCATAATTTTTCGAGCCAGAGCTATCCCGTGCATGTGTGGCCCGGACTCCCCATTATGTAAGGAATCCATGATGGCCTGAGCTTCTCCCTCATCAACGCACCTTAGGTGTAGGCCATTCCAACTTCTCTTATACAGAACTCCCCCAGTAAGGAAATATCCAGATGCTAACTGTCTTAATGTCCGTTGATTAGTCTTGCTGGACCCCTCCGGGTAGGCTTCATACTGAAGATAATTCCGTATATCCCAAAACCACGGCTTGTCATCGACTAGATTCATGACATGTGCCGGCTGTTTCTGGAGCCGAACTGTCAGAGGTCGAATGACTTGGTCTCCCCCTACATTAACCATGGAGGCTAAGGTAGCCAGAGCATCAGCAAACTGATTTTTGGCTCACCGCAAGTAGTGGAAGGATAATTCTTCAAACTGCTGAGCCAATTCATCCAAGCGTTGCAGGTAAGGAACCAAATGCTCTTCCTTAATTTTCCATTTCCTTAGGGCTTGAGAGACTATCAGATTGGAATCTCCGAAAACCCTAAGGACTTTTATCTCTTTTTCCAGGGCTGCTTCTAACCCCTTTATGCAGTCTTCATACTCGGCTTCGTTGTTGGTACAGTCGAAATCCAGTTTGACTGCGATTGGGACGTATTCTCCACAAGGAGTTTTGAATACGACACCAATCCCATTTCCATGGTAGTTTGAAGCTCCGTCGAAGTACATCTCCCAGACTTCACTTTCCAAGCTCAACAAGTCTTCATCAGGAAATTCTACCTCCGGCATTTGGTCTTCGACCAGTAATTCTGCTAACTGATCAGCCAAGGCTCCGCCTTTCACTGCCTTCCGCTGTACAAATTTTAAGTCATAAGCTGCGAGCACTGACACCCACTTTGCCATCTTACAGTCAAGAACCGGCCTCTCCATAAGGAATTTCAAGGGGTTCGATTCAGAGATGACATATGTAGTGTAAGATGAGAGGTAGTGCTGCAGCTTTGTACAAGCCCAGACTAGAGCCAAACACAACTTCTCGATCTTATTATATTTTAGCTCATATTCCAGCATCCTCTTGCTAAGGTAATACATGGCATTTTCTATCCTTGTATCTTCTGCTTGTTGAGCTAGCATTGCACCCATCGCTTCTTCCATCACTGATAGGTACAATAGCAAACGCTTTCCTAGCCTTGGTGGCTGTAAAACTGGCAAGGATAGTAGATATTGCTTGACTTGGTCGAAAGCTTTCTGACAATCCTCATTCCATTTGACTGCTACTCCTTTCCTGAGTAATTTGAAAATCGGACCACTGTGAACACCCAAATTTTGAGGCTCGAAGAGCCATTCTTTTCGGACTGCAAATAGCCCGGCCGGACCAAGGGCCATTTTGAAAGTTCACCGAAAGTATGCCAATATGGTACTTGAAACGTCCGGAACGTCGCGAGGATCGCGGATCTGGGCCCGAAATTTTTTTTGGAGGTCCGGAGTGCCCGGAAAGGCCCCCGGAGCGAAAAGATAGCAAGACCACCGACCACCGGCGGCCCAGCCACCGGCCACGGCGGCCCAGCCGCCCGAGCCCGGCGGCCTCAGCCGCCCGAGTCGGCGGCCCGGTCCGGCGGCCCAGCCGCCGGCACCACGCGGCCCGGCCCGGCGGCCCGGCCGCCGACAACCGGCGGCCCGGACGCCGGCCGCCGGAACAATCCGTCTTTGCCTATAAATAGTGGCCTCGGCACTCCGTTTTTGGCACTCAGTCTGTGTTGACGGACGCTCCTTCTCCCCTACGCTCTTTGCGATTCTTTACTGCTTTCTTGCATTTTAATTTAGCTTTATCGCTTTCTTGCTCTGTTAAGTGGTCACTAAAATTAAATTAATTAATATTCCCTTAACAAGGAGCTTAACCTGGAGTTAAGAAGTGGCCGTCGATTAAATCAGGTACGCAAATTAAATTCTGCCTATTTAATTTTAGCACTTCATGCATGCTTCTTTTCTACTCCTCCTAATTCTACAATTGCATAAATGCATTCATATCATCAATTAGGCAAGTAAATTGCCTCAATTAAATAAATTTAGGCTAAATGCTCGGTTAATTAATAATCGTGGTATTAAAGCTTAAAATCTGACAATATTGGCTTAAAATATCTAGTCTATCAATGGCTATGGTATGATTGCCTTTATTTCGAACAATTTTTGGCTTAAGTCCAATTAATCAATAATTGTGACTAAAAGGTCTTAATTAATCACATTCTTTTGGCATTAAATTGCCTACATTACAGTTCATTTAATTTCTTTAGGCGAACAAATTGCCTATAAGTAAGAATAACCAATTTTTGGCAACAATTTGCCTAAATCAACCCATTTTTTGGCTAAAAGTCTTAAATCACTCAATTTTGGCGACAATCGCCTAAATAGTCAACTTTTTGGCAATTATTGCCTAAAATTAATCTTTTTGGCTAAAAGTCTTCGAATCAACACATTTTGGCTAAAAAGCCTTTAAATAACCAATCTTTTGGCAATCAGATTGCATAAATCACAAAACTTTTTGGCCAAAGGCCTTAATCCATTTTTTGGCAAACCAATAAGTCCAATCAACATTTTTTTTTGGCTAAAAGCCTTAAATCAACAATTTTGGCATCAAATGCCTAAAAATCAATTTTCAGGCAAAATGCCTAAACAAAAATGCACAAAGCATGCACACACTCATGCATAAAGCATCCCCATTCAAAGCCCTTTAAAAGAGGCCTATCGAACTACGTCGACTTTGATCTTCCATTCAAACGGAAGTACGTAGGCACGTTTGGGATTTAACCCCGAGCGGCAAGTCAAAATCACATAAACACCTTCATTAGTCCAATTACATTCATTCACCTTGCAAAGCATTCATTTTTTGGTTAGTTCATCAACATGACATAGTCTCGGGATCCACCTCGGGTTCGCAGACCATGCTTTTAACATTGGGATAATTAATCTAGTAATTAGGTTAATTAAAATCAGAGTCACTTAGGTTTTTTTCCTCGTTTACCCTAAAATAATTAAACAAGGTGGCGACTCAGACATTCACGTGCATTTCTGCCTTAGTCACATGCATCCATATGCCATGATGTTTTGGGGAGGGGTTCACAGTTTGGCGACTCTGCTGGGGAGTCATGTAATCATTTTGCATGAAGTGGACTACAATCGTTGTGTAAACTAATCTGTCCTTCTTTAGGGCATTACTTTATTATGCTTTGTTTTACAGGGTACCTTGACATAAATCGAGTGTTCTTTCTTTAAGAATACTCGATGAGAGGAAATTTGAACTTAAGTGACAAATTTGATTAAGATATTTAAATTTGTTGATCTATTTGCACGATTGAGAATCTTTTTCTCCATTGCATAAAAAAATGAATTTCTTCTCTCTCTGTTCAAACTTCTGAGTCTGGATAGCAAGTAGCGCTGATCGGCAGGTCTCATTGATTATGTCGACGGACAGCCAAAGCGTCCTCCCTGTTACCGCAAACAGCCCCTAATCCTTTTAGGGGTGGCCCATGGGTATGCGTACCGTTGGACCCGCGCGAAACTCTTTGTTTCACATGTGGTTAGGTATATCCATACTCAAGGTTCAAGGGTCCCTTATAAGCCGATTCTCTATTTGAGTCATAGCCTATAGAACCTACCCTTTAGGACTGTATGCACCCAATGATGTGAATCATATCATTAAACAGATTATGACGTGTTGTTATGCGCATTCACGACATGTCATAAACATGGGGTAAACACAAAGAGAGCATGAAACACTCTTTTACTTTCAGTCATGCACAGTTGGACAAGAGAGTCAATTCACCTCACATCAGCTACCTGATACACCGACCACTGTACCTAATCCAGCTACCCTTATCCTTACAGGTGCCCACGATCCAAGTGCCCACATCTGTGCCAGCCACACCTACAGTACTATCACCAGCTTCACCAGCTTCACCAGCTACACCAGCTTCACCTGCAACTCCTACAACTTTATCTACACTAATGGCATCACTTGCTGATATCCAAACCCTCATTGAACAACTAGAGGCTAGAATGGAGGCTAGAATGAATGAAGCACTGGCTGCCCAAAGGACCGCCCTGATAGCTGAATTGGGTAATGGGAATGGTAATGGAAATGGGGCTTCCGCTGGGGGAAGTGGACCTGCTGCCTCCAATCAGGGTCCTGCTGCTGAACCTGCAAACCCTGCCCTAAACCTGGATGATATGCCCTCTAAAACTGCCTCTGAGCTGGAAGCTCAGAGAATGAGAGAAAAACTAGAGCTCCTAGAAAGGTCCATCACTGCTCTCAAAACCCACAAGGAAGTGGTGGACATGGACTCCTTGTCCTTGTTCCCTGAAGCCCGGTTGCCAACTAAGTTCAAGATGCCCAACATGGACAAATTTGATGGAACCACTTGTCCTAAGACTCATTTGAAAATGTATGTAGGTGCTCTTAACCCATTTGGATTGAGCAGCGAGCTCCTTGCTCAGTTGTTCCAACAATCTCTTACCGGTGCCGCATTGAGGTGGTTTGTCAGCTTAGACCGATCCAAAATGAAAACATGGGAAGACATCTGCAATGCATTTAATTCCCAATACCGCTATAACATGGAGGTGGATGTCACTCGAAGAGAACTAGAAACCACCAAGCAGAAAAACAATGAACCCTTCTCCTCGTTCCTTACGAGGTGGAGGGCCAAAGCCGCCCAAATGATTAACCGGCCTTCTGAACAAGAACAGGTAGACATAATAATAAAAAATCTGCAGCCTGTCTACCAACAGCAACTACAGACTCAGTACCTACCAACATTCCAGTCGCTCATTGCCACTGCTACGAAAGTAGAAGATCTGATTCAGATGGGGCAACTGAAAGAAGACTCAGGAACCTCAAAGTATAAGAAACCTAGCCAAGCTAGCAAGGTCCACGAAGTGGCTAGCATCACTCTCACGAATCCTTTACGTGTGGGGAACATGAGAAATAATAATCAATCGTCTAGAAGAACTTATACTGATCTTGGGATGCCGATCCTTGTGGTATTCCGAGAGGCCGTCAAGGCCAACTACATCAAGCCTTTGGAAGCAAGGCCACCACCAAATCCATTACCAAGGAATTACAGGGCTGATGAATACTGTGAGTATCATCAGGGGCATGGGCACAAGACTGAAGCATGTTGGACGCTCAAGAACCGCATCCAGGACCTGGTGGACAACGGTTCAATTATTCCCAAAAGTAAGCCAAACATTAGTACTAACCCCTTACCAAATCACGGGGTAAATGCTATTATGGCTGATCAGGAACTGATCGATCCTTTCGAACTGTTCCTAGAAATGAATAACATCTGTGTCTTGGATTTGAATGACCTAATCGGAGAACTTGATGCTATAACCAGGAGCGGGAGACAATATGAACCGTTAGTTTTGGACAAAATTCAAAATAAACGCTACCAGAGGGCAGAGGAGCCAAAGGAGGACCCGGTGCTGTCACAATTAAAAAAGACACAAGCTAGGGTGTCAATCTGGGAACTTTTGGCATCATCCTTTCCTCATCGCCAAGCTCTTTGCAAGGCTTTGAGTCAACTTCAGACGCCTGTGGAAGTTAGCCCTGAAGTGCTAGTATCCACCCTCACCCAATCATCTAAAACACGAAGCATCGGTTTCTCTGATGACGATTTGCCCAAGGAGGGAGGCAGTCATAACAATGCTCTTTATGTCACTGTTCAGACTCGAGACAAAACCGTGCCCATGGTTCTCATTGATAATGGGTCGGCGCTGAACGTCTGCCCACTGAGAGTAGCCAGCTGTCTAGGGTTCGAAGAAACTGACTTCACTCCCTCGGACCAGATAGTGAAGGCCTATGACAGCACCCGGAGGGAAGTATTGGGGGTTGCTACGCTAAAGTTAACAGTTGGGCCAGCTGTGATGGAAGTCCCCTTCCAGGTAATTGATGTACCAACTAGCTTCAACCTGCTTCTAGGCCGACCATGGATACACCACACTAAGGCAATACCCTCGTCCTTGCACCAAAAGGTCAAGTTTCCATATGAGGACAAAGTTATCACCATTCAGGGGGATGACTACAGTCAGCTCAAAAAGCCAAAGGGCCAGCCTCTCTTTGAGGTCAACCCTGAGACTGCCAACCTACCCCTCTCGGGATTTCAGTATGATACTGTGCAGTTCATAGAAGGAAAGACTGCAAACTCTCGAATTCTCTTTGATTTCGGGACGGTGCAAATAAACTGCATAGTGCCCTTGATGCTTAAGATGTCCTATCTGCCAGGAATGGTTATGGCCAGATCTGGGAAAACATACCCCAAACTGCAAGCCTAGGAGTGTCCAGTGAATGAGGGAACCTTCGGACTAGGCTATGAGCCCACTAATGAAGACCGTGGCAAGAGAACCAGAAGGGGAAGGAAAGAGAGTGTACGGATACGGCCTTACTTTCTGACTTTGAACAGTTATTTCTGTAAATTGGGAGAAGCAGTTCCTTACTGTGGCTTCCGAGAACCCTTTTGTTGCCCAACCGCTAAGAAGATGCTGCCTGGGTTGGAGATATTCTCAGATGTCTGGGGCAACAGGCCCGAAACAGTAACTGAACTGGAAGCAGAAGACTTCATGCAACCTAGCCTCTTTGACGAAGTTGCGGTTATCACAGGAAATGATGGGAACCGAGACTTGCTAGACCTGATCAAGCCAAGCGGAGGACCTCTCACCAACTGGTACAGCGAGGAGGAGCGCATTGCTGATAAACCCCCTCCCGAGTCAAGCCTAGTACCAGAGTCTGTAATCAAGTCCTGTACTGAGTCCGAGTCTGACCCCGAGTCTGAAACCGAGTCAGAGTCTAGTTCCAGTTCTGAGTCATCTGCATCGGATCTAGAAGATCCAGATCTCAAATTTGATGTATTTTTTGAAGACGATTCCGTCATAATTAATAAAGGATTGCAAATTCTTGATTACCCTGCGTGTCTATCTTTCCAAGCATTTCCAAGCAAAAATAATCAAATAAATGAAATAAAAAATGAAAAGGAAAAAATAGTAATTGGCAAGGAAGAAAATGAACATACATACATTGCATCTGATTGCATGAACAGGGAACAGGTCAGTGAATGTTTGAAGAAATTTGCTGATTGCTTCATGTGGAAAGCAAGTGACATCACCGGAATTGACCCAGCAATAGTGGTGCACAAGATTCCAGTGTATCCAGAGGCTAAGCCAGTGAAACAGAAGCTAAGAAGGCTGAAAACAGAATGGTCCTTGAAAATCAAGGAGGAAGTTGCCAAGCAGCTGGAGAACAAATTCATAGAACCTATTGCCTACCCGACGTGGTTAGCGAACATCGTGCCGGTGCCGAAGAAGGATGGAAAAGTTCGAATGTGTGTGGACTACCGTGATTTGAATAAAGCATGTCCGAAGGACGATTTCCCTCTACCGCACATCGACTTGTTAGTGGACCGAATGGCTGGACACGAGATGGTCTCCTTGACTGATCTTGCTGTCGGTTATAATCAAATAATGATGCATGAGCCAGACAAAGAGAAAACGGCGTTCACCACGGAGTGGGGAACTTACTGCTACAGGGTCATGCCTTTTGGGCTCAAAAATGCCGGGGCAACCTATCAACGAATGGCGACAACCATCTTCCATGACATGATTCACAAAGAAGTAGAAGTATATGTGGACGATATGGTTGTCAAATCAAAAACAGCTGAAGAACAGACGACAGCGCTTGAGAAGTTCTTCCTTAGACTTCGAAAGTACAATTTAAAGCTCAATCCGGCAAAATGTCTGTTTGGAGCTACATCCGGAGTATTTCTGGGGCATATGGTCAGTCGGAAGGGCATAGAGATCGACCCTTCAAAAGCCAAGGCCATTCTGGAAATGCCAGCACCAAGGACGAAAAAAGAAGTTCGGGGTTTCCTGGGAAGGCTACAGTACATCAGCCAGTTCATCAATCAATTGGCCGATACTTGTGGTCCGATTTTCAAACTACTCAGGAAAGGAGTAGCAGTCAAATGGAATGAGGATTGTCAGAAAGCTTTCGACCAAGTCAAGCAATATCTGCTATCCCCGCCAGTGTTACAGCCACCAAGGCTAGGAAAGCCTTTGTTATTGTACCTATCAGTGACAGAAGAAGCGATGGGTGCGATGCTAGCTCAACAAGCTGAAGATACGAGGGTAGAAAACGCCGTGTATTACCTTAGCAAGAGGATGCTGGAATATGAGTTAAAATACAATAAGATAGAGAAGCTGTGCCTGGCTCTAGTTTGGGCCTGTACAAAGCTGCAGCACTACCTCTCGTCTTACACTACGTATGTGATTTCTGAATCGAACCCCTTGAAATTCCTTATGGAGAGGCCGGTTCTTGACTGTAAAATGGCTAAGTGGGTGTCGGTGCTCGCAGCCTATGACTTAAAATTTGTACAACGGAAGGCAGTGAAAGGCGGAGCCTTGGCTGATCAATTAGCAGAATTGCCGGTCGAAGACCAAATGCCGGAAGTAGAATTTCCTGATGAAGACTTGTTGAGCATGGAAAGTGAGGTCTGGGAGATGTACTTCGATGGAGCTTCAAACTACCATGGAAACGGGGTTGGAGTCGTATTCAAAACTCCTTGTGGAGAATACGTCCCAATCGCAGTCAAACTAGATTTCGACTGTACCAACAATGAAGCCGAGTATGAAGCTTGCATCAAGGGGTTAGAAGCGACCCTGGAAAAAGAAATAAAAATCCTTAAGGTTTTTGGAGATTCCAACCTGATAGTCTCTCAAGCTCTAAGGAAATGGAAAATTAAGGAACAACATTTGGTTCCTTACCTGCAACGTTTGGACGAATTGGCCCAACAGTTTGAGGAACTATCTTTTCACTACCTGCCGCGCGCCAAAAATCAGTTTGCAGATGCTTTAGCAACCTTGGCTTCCATGGTTAATGTAGGGGGAGATCAAGTCATTCGACCTCTGACGGTTCGGCTGCAGAAACAGCCAGCGCATGTCATGAACCTAGTCGATGACAAGCCGTGGTTTTGGGATATACAGAATTATCTTCAGAATGAAGTCTAACCGGAGGGATCCAACAAGACTGATCAACGGACATTGAGACAGTTAGCATCTGGATATTTCCTTACCGGGAGAGCCCTGTATAAAAGGAGTTGGAATGGTCTGCACCTAAGGTGCGTTGATGAAGGAGAAGCTCAAAACATCATGAATTCCCTACATAATGGGGAGTCCGGTCCACATATGCACAGGATAGCCTTGGCTCGAAAAATCATGAACCTAGGTTATTATTGGTCGACCATGAATGCCATGAATGTCAAATTTTTGCTAAACTACAAAAGCAGCCTCCAGTCAATCTGAATCCCATTACTTCACCATGGCCTTTCGCAACTTGAGGCATAGATGTGATCGGAAAGATCCATCCAAAGGCTTCCAATGGCCATCAATTCATCCTGGTTGCTGTTGATTATTTTACTAAGTGGATTGAGGCGGTTTCTTATTCCGTTTTGAATGCCAAGAAGGCAGCACAGTTCGTTCGTACCAACATCCTTTGTCGGTATGGAACACCATTTGAGGTCATTACTGATAATGGGTCTCACTTTCAAAGTGAATTTTCGGACCTACTGAAGCAAAAGAGGATTCAGCATCACAAGTCTTCACCCTATCGTCCACAAACAAATGGGGCTGTAGAGGCTGCAAACAAGGCCATAAAGGTCATTTTGCAGAAGACGGTTCAAAAGCGTAGAGCTTGGCACGAACAATTGCCAAATGCCTTGTGGGGATACAGGACTTCAATCAGAACGCCTACTGGGGCAACCCCGTATTTCTTAGTATATGGCATGGAAGCAGTGTTGCCTATTGAGCTGGAAGTTTAGTCGGCGAGGGTTATCCGGGAAAGCCAGATTAGTGAAGCAAATTGGGGCTGAGAATTATCATTTGCAACTCTTGGGTATGGATGAAAAGCGATTGCGAGCAATCCACCAAACTCAAGTTTATCAAAGAAGAATGGCGCGGCATTTTAATAAGAAGGTCAAAGACCGGAAACTGGAAGAAGGTTGTTTGGTTCTGAAGGAGATTAGACAGCCAATCATAGATCCACGTGGGAAGTTTCGTCCTCATTGGGCTGGACCCTATGTGTTAAAGAAGATATTGTCAGGCGGAGCCGTTATTTTGACTGATTTGGATGGTTTGGAATTCACTAATCCATGTAATTTAGATCAGTTAAAAAGATATTTTGTGTAATTGCAATCATTGCATAATGTAAGATGAACTACATTAGACCTGATTCTCTTTGGAAAAAAGAAATTATATATCGGAGATATGTAGGCAGCCCTCTTTGGGCACGGTCTAAACATTAATAAAAAAAAAATCATTTCATAATTTCATTCTTCTTTGCCGAATAAAAAAAAAAAAGGAAAACTCGCTAAGTCGAAAACCTAAAAGGGCGGCTTAGGCAAAAGTCGGGGCCCACTAGGCTGAAAACCCAAAAAGGGCGGCTTAGACAAAAATGGGTAAGCTCGCTAAGTTGAAAACCCGAAAGGGCAGCTTAGACAAAAATTAGAGCTTGAAATAAATAAAGTTGGAAAATGCTTGGAAAGCTAAATGATTTTCTTAATTTAAGCTAAAAAGACAAATCTCATTCCAATAGCAGCCCAAAAGTCAGGCGGAAAGCAAAAGAGTCCAAACAAATAATGAAGTCTAAATCCAAGTCCAAAGCAAAAAAATACATCCAGAAAAAAAAATTCCAAAAGCCAAATAAAAGTAAAAAAAGAGAACTACATCCAAAATCCAAAAAGCCTATAGGAGCCTAGGTGTCCCGTCTCCTCCGTGGAGCAACATCCTCCGAGTCACCCCTAGCTGTTGAACTCTGCCCAGCCTCACCTGTCCGAGGAGCCAGCACAATCTCCTCACCAGTCCCAATCTCATCAGCCAGAACCCAGCCTTCGAGTGCACTCAACAGTGCGGTCCTCCTTGGTCTCTCAATTGGCCAGACATTGGCAATGAACCAGGCTCGATACTCAGGAGAAGTCTGAATACTGGCAGGATTAGGCAAGGGCCTAACCATATGGTGATCTCTAACCCAAGCTCTAAGGACGGCTCGGGTAACACCCGGGGTAATGGCTGAATCAGCAGGAAAGTCATCCGTAATTGGAACAGTCTGATCTATCCCCATCTGTCTCAAGACGCGCGAAGCATAGTACCAAGTACAATGTGTAAGGCCCAGAAGGTAAACCCGGGTGTGATGAAAGCTAACCTGGATAAAACGGTTGATGTTGTACCAAGAGATGAACCACAGTATCTCATTCGGACCCAACTCAATCAACCATGAAGTCCATGCATCAGTAGTGGGATGCGAAATTAAGATCCTCCGCATACGATACTGAGATGGTTTATAAGGAAGAGAAGTAGGAGCAGTAACCACTTGAAGGTGATCCTTCAACCAAACCTGAGTAATGGATCCTTTCTATTGCAAGGGAATGATTTAAAAAGAAAGAAAAAATGAGGAGAGATAATAAGGAGAAATACCTGGAGAATAATGGGAGAAACTGTCCAGTCATCAAACCCTAAAGCAGCCCTGTCAAGGCTCCTAATGGTTTCTGCCAGCACAATGCCGCCAATACAACCCATATCCTCCATTTGTAGAACCATGGGGCAAAGACGCAAATCCCCAAAGCCTGGGTCCCGGTTAAATAAGAAGCCAGCCAATAAACAGAAAACTAAGGCCCGCATCCTCAGCCTCATCTGGTTTGGCTCATCTGGGCAAGCCTCTGAGAATTCGTCAATCAGAGGCAGCAGAATTGCTTTTTGGTCATCAACGATCATAACTTTAGCTTGGGGTCGGCTAAACTGAAACAGGGTCTCAAATGACCTAACATACCCAATTTTTACCTCATGCTTGACCAAAGGGGCATTGGGGTCACACCCTATAATGGCACAAAACTCCTCAAAGAGAGGGCACATTTCCTCCATCATTGCCCCAAACCGGAAAACATGGGCCTCAGGATCCCAAAGTCTAATACAGGCCCTTAAGAAAATCCAGTCAATTACTACACCCCTAAGGGTAATAACAGGAGAAAGACCATACCTCCCCAAATTGATCCTTTCAACTTTGGAGAGACTTCTAGTCCAGCTGTGCATGCTATGATTGTAGAAGGGATTCATGTCCTTTTATTTATTTTATTTATTATTTATTGTTTTTTGAAAAAAAAATAATAATAATAATGGTAAAAAAAAATAATAAAAAAAATATAAGGAAGAGAAAGAGAGAAGAAACTGACCAGATTTTGGTGGCTTGAAGAAAAAGAGAGGAGTAAATAAGAGACCGACAGCAGAGGGCCTTTAAATAGAGGGAGGGCGCGCCCGCCGGCGGCCTGGCCCGGCGGCCCGGCTCGGCGGCCCAGCCGCCGAAGCCGGCGGCTCGAGTTGGCGGCCCAGCCGCCAGAGACGGCGGCTCGGCTCGGTGGCCCAGCCGCCGGAGCAAAAAAAAAAAAAAAAAAAAAAATTTTTTAGGGTGTCCTATTTAGTTTAGTTTTTTTAAAAAAAAAATTTTTAGGTGTCCTTTTTAGTTTTAGTTTTTTTTTTTAAAAAAAAAAAAAAGAAGAAGAAGAATGTTGGTTTTAGAATAAAACCCTATGTTCTCTCAAATTTGATAATCATGCATGTATTTTCTCAGTACTAATCAAGTGCAGGTACAAATAAAGTTCGGTACAAAAATATAGCCCGAGTTCAGAAAAGCAGTCAAGTTTCAGTACAAAAAATACAGTAGAAGAAAAAACAAAGGAAAGCGGGGAAATCTAACAGCTATCAGTGGCGGGGCCTCCTCCCCCTCTCATCGTCAAAGGCTGTCTGAGTCCACGCCGCAGCTAGTTCCTGCTGCATCCCGAGGAACAGCTCCATCATTTGATTGATCAACCCGACAGGAACCTGGAGATCATATAAACGAAAAATATAAGTCAATATTGAATCTCCTATGAATCCTTTTCGTGAGAGATTGTCAGGCTTTACCTCAGTGATGTCCTCAGAAGGAAGAACCGTGCGATCCACGTCCTCTAGTGAGACCTCCCGAAAAGCCGGAGGACCATGGGGAACAAAGTAGGAAATACCATATGGAAGGCGTAGACTGGCAAGGTCTGGGTGAAGCGGCCCGGGAGCCTCCAAAATAGCTCGGGGAGCTTTGAAAGGACCTACCAACCGGCTGGGCCTAGCCTGCGACGGTCTCGCAGTCGGGGTAGAAGAGGTGGGATCAGTCATGGGCCTCCTCCTTGGAGTCCTAGTCGAGGGGCCCGAAGCCCGAGAAGAACGGGTGCCGAGCGGCCGAGAAGGAACCGGTTCTTGGAAATTATCAAAACGAGATCCGATGGGTGGCATCAAAGAAATCCCGCAGAACTCATCGTAATCTCCCCCCATGAGGAACTCCACATGGGGGATGCCCTCGGTATGAGCAGCCATGAGTATCATCTGCTTACCCGCTCGCATGTCCTCGGGAGGGGTATAAGGGACAGAACGACAGCCTCTTATCTGAAAGTCCACTCTCTCACCCAAATAATATCGCCGCAGGATGGGGTGTGACAGGACCACTCTCCGCTGGGACAAGGTATCTGACCACTGGAAATCAGGGTCAGCCTGAATCCAGCCCTGTAAGCGGGCAGCCATCGGCCCCACCTCGGCCTATAAAAGAAATAAATATGTTAGTAAATCCTTTTTATTTAACATATATAAGAGTCACTAATCATGTACCTGCTCCACCGGGCACGCATAAAAAAAAAGCTCTCAGCTCCTTCAGCGACTTCTTATGCCGGACCGGATGAAGGTTTGATTTGTACCATCTCCAAGCCAGAGGCGCCAGCCCTGATTCAGGGTTAGGCTGGAGCAACTCTGGGCGAGTATAAGGAAAGTGCTCAAATGCCCAAGTCTGCAGAACAAAGGGGATCAAAAAAAAAAAGAAGAGAAAAAAAAAGAAAGGAGTACAGGAAGGGAGAATGTTCTTTACATTACCTCCCAGAAGTAGTAGGTCCCGCTAAGCTTGCCGTGGCCCCGGCTCAAGTCACACATATCGTCATACATGCGGCTCAGAATAGCACCGGCCCAGTTATACTCCTCTAAATGGGCCAAGTTCTCCAAACTCTTTAAGATAGAAGGGTTAAACCTCTCTTTCCTGTTGGACCAGAAGGTCGAAGCAAACAACAGCAACAAGGTGAATCGGGCCGCCTGAGTAGCCGTCAGCTCTCCCCGCCCGTATCTAGCATAAATTCCTGGGGCCTGGAGGGATAACCAACGTCTGGAGATACTCAGAGTAGGGGTAGCAGAGCCTAGCTCGACAGTCCGAGGCAGGTCTATCCCAATCAGCTCCACCATCCGGTTGGAGGAGATATCAACCCTCCAATCATCATACAGCTCGATCGGCTGAATGCCGAAAGGGATCCCGGAGATCACAGAAAAATCTGCAGGGGTCATTGTCAACTCGCCCCAAGAAAAGTGGAAAGTATTGGTAGTGTCCCACCACCTCTCAGCCAAAGCACACAATAGCTCCTTGCAGTTACTTCGACCCATGTCAAGATATCTCAGGTATCCCAGATAAGATGGACGGATAATCGCGCCAACCGAGTTATTTTGATCAAATAGTTCAAGCGGAACTCCAGCCACAGAACTCTCGGCTACATCCAATTTGATACGGGTGTCCTAAAAGGTAAAACAACCTAAGAATTACTCCTCGGTTCTTTACTAAGGGTAATATCTTAGTTCCATTCTAATGTGCATACTAATAAAGAGGTAAGCAAAAGAAATTCCAAAATTCATAATTTGGCCTAAAGCCTAAAAGTTCACAATTTGGCCTAAGGCCCTAAAATCTACAGTTTTTCGGCCTAAGGCCCGGATAATAAAAATATGCAAAGGTGGAAAACAACTCACCTGGGCATAGATGCCAGTCATGGAGGCATGCGTGTCAGCATCTGCCATGAGATCGACCTCATCGAGAGAAATCCCCAGAGACCCGAGAAAGTCCTCGTCACTGCTAGGAGAAGCCATAGAGGAAGGAAGTCTTGTAACTTTGAAAGTTGAAAGGATTTGAGAGAACTCTTGTGTAGAGAGTTTAGAATGAGTGAATAGTGAGATTTCAAGCTATTTATAAGCAAATGGCCAAAACGCGGGTCTTCTGGACGCGTCTGTTTTTAGCTTCCAAAATTTGTGTTTCAGACAACCACCGACTCCCATAAATCATTTTTATGGTTGCCGGTGGGGGGCAACTGTGAACACCCAAATTTTGAGGCTCGAAGAGCCATTCTTTTCGGACTGCAAATAGCCTGGCCGGACCAAGGGCCATTTTGGAAGTTCACCGAAAGTATGCCAATATGGTACTTGAAACGTCCGGGACGTCGTGAGGATCGCGGATCTGGGCCCGAAATTTTTTTTGGAGGTCCGGAGTGCCCGGAAAGGCCTCCGGAGCGAAAAGATAGCAAGACCACCGACCACCGGCGGCCTAGCCACCGGCCACGGCGGCCCAGCCGCCTGAGCCCGGCGGCCTCAGCCGCTCGAGTCGGTGGCCTCAGCAGCTCGAGTCGGCGGCCCAGCCGCCGGCACCACGCGGCCCGGCCCGGCGGCCCAGCCGCCGGGACCTGCTGCCTGTCCCGGCGGTCCGGCCGCCGGCACCACGCGGCTTGGCCCGGCGGCCCGGCCACCGACAACCGGCGGCCCGGCAGCCGGCCGCAGAGAGCCGGCGGCCCGGCCGCCGGAACAATCCGTCTTTGCCTATAAATAGTGGCCTCGGCACTCCGTTTTCGGCATTCAGTCTGTGTTGACGGACGCTCCTTCTCCCCTACGCTCTTTGCGATTCTTTACTGCTTTCTTGCATTTTAATTTAGCTTTATCGCTTTCTTGCTCTGTTAAGTGGTCACTAAAATTAAATTAATTAATATTCCCTTAACAAGGAGCTTAACCTGGAGTTAAGAAGTGGCCGTCGATTAAATCAGGTACGCAAATTAAATTCTGCCTATTTAATTTTAGCACTTCATGCATGCTTCTTTTCTACTCCTAATTCTACAATTGCATAAATGCATTCATATCATCAATTAGGCAAGTAAATTGCCTCAATTAAATAAATTTAGGCTAAATGCTCGGTTAATTAATAATCGTGGTATTAAAGCTTAAAATCCGACAATATTGGCTTAAAATATCTAGTCTATCAATGGCTATGGTATGATTGCCTTTATTTCGAACAATTTTTGGCTTAAGTCCAATTAATCAATAATTGTGACTAAAAGGTCTTAATTAATCACATTCTTTTGGCATTAAATTGCCTACATTACAGTTCATTTAATTTCTTTAGGCGAACAAATTGCCTATAAGTAAGAATAACCAATTTTTGGCAACAATTTGCCTAAATCAACCCATTTTTTGGCTAAAAGTCTTAAATCACTCAATTTTGGCGACAATCGCCTAAATAGTCAACTTTTTGGCAATTATTGCCTAAAATTAATCTTTTTGGCTAAAAGTCTTCGAATCAACACATTTTGGCTAAAAAGCCTTTAAATAACCAATCTTTTGGCAATCAGATTGCATAAATCACAAAACTTTTTGGCCAAAGGCCTTAATCCATTTTTTGGCAAACCAATAAGTCCAATCAACATTTTTTTTTGGCTAAAAGCCTTAAATCAACAATTTTGGCATCAAATGCCTAAAAATCAATTTTCAGGCAAAATGCCTAAACAAAAATGCACAAAGCATACACACACTCATGCATAAAGCATCCCCATTCAAAGCCCTTTAAAAGAGGCCTATCGAACTACGTCGACTTTGATCTTCCATTCAAACGGAAGTACGTAGGCACGTTTGGGATTTAACCCTGAGCGGCAAGTCAAAATCACATAAACACCTTCATTAGTCCAATTACATTCATTCACTTTGCAAAGCATTCATTTTTTGGTTAGTTCATCAACATGACATAGTCTCGGGATCCACCTCGGGTTCGCAGACCATGCTTTTAACATTGGGATAATTAATCTAGTAATTAGGTTAATTAAAATCGGAGTCACTTAGGTTTTTTTCCTCGTTTACCCTAAAATAATTAAACAAGGTGGCGACTCAGACATTCACGTGCATTTCTGCCTTAGTCACATGCATCCATATGCCATGATGTTTTGGGGAGGGGTTCACAACCACAAGTATCGGCTAACTGATTGATGAACCGGCTGATATACTGTAGCCTTCCCAGGAAACCCCGAACTTCCTTTTCTGTCCGAGGTGCTGGCATTTCTAGAATAGCTTTGGCTTTCGAAGGGTCAATCTCTATGCCCTTCCGACTGACCATATGCCCCAGAAATACTCCGGATGTAGCTCCGAACAGACATTTTGCCGGGTTCAGCTTCAAGTTGTACTTTCAAAGTCTAAGGAAGAACTTCTCAAGTGCTGTTGTGTGTTCTTCAGCTGTTTTTGATTTAACGACCATATCGTCCACGTACACTTCTACTTCTTTATAAATCATGTCGTGGAAGATGGTCGTCGCCATTCTTTGATAAGTTGCCCCGGCATTTTTGAGCCCGAAAGGCAGACCCTATAGCAGTAGGTTCCCCATTCTGTGATAAATGCCGTTTTCTCTTTGTCTGGCAAATGCATCATTATTTGGTTGTACCCGACAGCGAGATCAGTCAAGGAGACCATCTCGTGTCCTGCCATTCGGTCCACCAACAAGTCAATATGTGGCAGGGGGAAGTCGTCCTTTGGACATGCTTTATTCAAATCCCGGTAATCCACACACATTCTGACTTTGCCATCTTTCTTTGGCACCGGCACAATGTTTGCTAACCACGTCGGGTAGGCAATGGGTTCTATGAACTTGTTCTCCAGTTGCTTGGCAACTTCCTCCTTGATTTTCAAGGACCATTCTGTTTTTAGCCTCCTTAGCTTCTGCTTCACTGGCTTAACCTCAGGGTATACTGGAATCTTGTGCACCACTATTGCTGGGTCAATTCCCGTGATGTCACTTGCCTTCCACATGAAGCAATCGGCAAAATTCTTCAAACATTCACTGACCTGTTCCCTGTTCACACAGTCATATGCAATGTATGTATGTTCATTTTCTTCTTTGCCAATTATCATTTTTTCTTTTTCATTTTTTATTTCGTTTATTTCTTCTTCATTTTTGCTTGGAAATGCTTGGAAAGATAGACACGCAGGGTAGTCAAAAATTTGCAAGCCTTTATTGATTATGACGGAATCGTCTTCAAAAGTTATATCAAATTTGAAAACTGGATCTTCTAGATCCGACACAGACGACTCAGAACTGGAACTGGACTCTGACTCGGTTTCAGACTCGGGGTCAGACTCAGACTCAATACAGGACTTGATTACAGAGTTAGGTACTAGGTTTGACTCGGAAGGGGGTTTATCAGCAGCGCGCTCCTCCTCGGCGTACCAGTTGTTGAGAGGTCCTTCATTCGGCTTGATCAGGTTGAGCAGGTCTTGATTTCCATCATTTCCTGTGATAACCGCAACCTCATCAAAGAGACTAGGCTGTATGAAGTCTTCTGTTTCCAGTTCGGTTATTGTTCCGGGCTTGTTGCCACAGACATCTGAGAATATCTCTAATCCAGGCAGCATCTTCTTAGCGGTCAGGCAGCAAAATGGTTCTCGGAAGCCACAGTAAGGAACTGCTTCTCCCGGTTTGCAGAAGTAACTATTCAAAGTCAGAAGGTAAGGCCGCATCTGTACACTCTCCTTCCTTCCCCTTCTGGTTCTCTTAGCACGGTCCTCATTAGTGGGTTCATAACCTAGTCCAAAGGTCCCTTCATTCGCTGGGCACTCCCAGGCTTGCAGTTTGGGATATGTCTTCCCGGACCTTGCCATAACCATTCCTGGCAAATAGGACATCTTAAGCATCAAAGGCACTATGCAGTTTATTTGTACCGTCCCGAAATCAAAGAGAATTCGAGAGTTTGCAGTCTTTCCTTCTATGAACTGCACAGTGTCATACTGAAATCCCGAGAGGGGCAAGTTGGTAGTTTCAGGGTTGACCTCAAAGAGAGGCTGGCCCTTTGTTTCTTAAGCTGGCTGTAGTCATCCCCCTAAATGGTGATAACTTTGTCCTCATAGGGAAACTTGACCTTTTGGTGCAAGGACGAGGGTACTGCATTAGTGTGGTGTATCCATGGTCAGCCCAGAAGCAGGTTGAAGCTAGTTGGTACATCAATTACCTAGAATGGGACTTCCATCACAGCTGGCCCGACTGTTAACTTCAGCGTAGCAACCCCCAACACTTCCCTTCGGGTGCTGTCATAGGCTTTCACTATCTGGTCAGATGGGGTGAAATCCATTTCCTCCAACCCAGGCAGCTGGCTACCCTTAGTGGGCAGATGTTTAGTGCTGACCCATTGTCAATGAGAACCATGGGCACAGTTTTGTCTCTGGTTTGAACCGTGACGTAAAGGG
>NC_143151.1:16780671-16807327 GCF_041381405.1 Jatropha curcas | reverse complement strand
AATGACGTGAATGCATTTATGCAGTTGTAGAATTAGGAGTAGAAGAGAAATATGCATGAAGTGCTAAAATTAAATAGGCAGAGTTTCGTTTATGTACCTGATTTAATCGACGACCGCTTCTTAGCTTCAGCTTGAAAAACTCCGGATTAAGCTCCTCGTTTGGGGAATATTAATTTAGGATTTATTTAATTTAAGTGACCAAGTATCACAACAATAAAGTAAATAAAAGTCTATGCTAAATGCAGAAAAGCAGTAAAGAATCGCAAGGAGCATAGGGGAGAAGGAGCGTCCGTCAACACAGACTGAGTGAGTCAAAACGGAGTGCCGGGGACATTATTTATAGGCAAAAATCGGGTTGGAGGGCGGCCGCTGCCACCTTGACCGGCGGCCGGAGCCGCCATGGCAGGCGGCATGCGCCGCCGTGTCCGGCGGCCGCCGCCGCCGTGGCTGGCAGGTGCGCTAGTCTTCGTTCCGGAGGCTTTTTCGGGAGTTCCGGACCTCCAAAAAATATTCCGGGACCAGTTCTGCGATCCTCGTGATTTTCCGGACGTTTCAAGTACCATATTGGCATACTTCCGGTGAACTTTCCGAATGGCCTCCGGTCCGGCCGGACTGTTTGCAGTCCGGGAAAACTGGCTCTTTGAGCCTCAAAATTTGGGTATTCACATCAGGCAATTTATTGCCAAAAATGTTGATTGGGCAATTGTCGCTAAAATGATTAATTTTAAGGCTTTTAGCCAAAAGATTGATTAATTCAAGGCATTTTTGCCAAAAACTGGATTTAAGCGATTTGTCGCTAAAAAAAGGGTTAATCTTACTTTATAGGCAATTTGTTTGCCAAAAGTGATTAATTGATTTGTAATATAGGCAATTTATTGCCAAGAAAAACATATTTAATTAAGGCTATTTAGCCACAATTATTGATTAATTGGACTTAAGCCGGACTGTTCGAAATAAAGGCGATTATACCATAGTCATTAATCGACTAGGCACTTTAGCCAATATTGTCTGATTTAGGCTTTTAATACCACGATTATTAATTAACCGGGCATTTAAGCTTAATCATATTTAAATAAGGCAGTTTTATTTTGCCAAATCAATGACGTGAATGCATTTATGCAGTTGTAGAATTAGGAGTAGAAGAGAAATATGCATGAAGTGCTAAAATTAAATAGGCAGAGTTTCGTTTATGTACCTGATTTAATCGACGACCGCTTCTTAGCTTCAGCTTGAAAAACTCCGGATTAAGCTCCTCGTTTGGGGAATATTAATTTAGGATTTATTTAATTTAAGTGACCAAGTATCACAACAATAAAGTAAATAAAAGTCTATGCTAAATGCAGAAAAGCAGTAAAGAATCGCAAGGAGCATAGGGGAGAAGGAGCGTCCGTCAACACAGACTGAGTGAGTCAAAACGGAGTGCCGGGGACATTATTTATAGGCAAAAATCGGGTTGGAGGGCGGCCGCTGCCACCTTGACCGGCGGCCGGAGCCGCCATGGCAGGCGGCATGCGCCGCCGTGTCCGGCGGCCGCCGCCGCCGTGGCTGGCAGGTGCGCTAGTCTTCGTTCCGGAGGCTTTTTCGGGAGTTCCGGACCTCCAAAAAATATTCCGGGACCAGTTCTGCGATCCTCGTAATTTTTCGGACGTTTCAAGTACCATATTGGCATACTTTCGGTGAACTTTTAGAATGGCCTCCAGTCCGGCCGGACTGTTTGCAGTCCGGGAAAACTGGCTTTTTGAAACTCAAAATTTGGGTATTCACAAAAGTGTTATTGTGTTATGATGATTAGTTGGAGATATTGGAAGTTTGGAGTTTAATTGGGAGTGTTTTGTATTCATATTTAGCATACAGGATGATATCAGCATGACAGGATATAAGTTGAACCAGATTGTAGCATCTCGGCTCGGTTCATTCGGGTTAACGGGTGGACCGGGAAGGGATGTTACAATATTGGTATATTTGTGTTTCATAGTTAACATTCATGCTGCTAATTGAATCCAAAAATTGAAAAAAAAATAAAAGAATAGGATTTTTCCAATTGACAGCTAGCTAGTGGGGTGCGCCACTTGCACTACAGTGCCAACAGCTGTCAATTTGTCCTTTCTTTTCTTATTATAAAAACATATAATACACCTTATGCGCTATAAAAGCTCTACTCTCTTATTACAGACAAATCTTTCTTTCAAAAACTCCTCCAAACTTCCCATTTCTTCCTCATTTTCCATGGATCAGACCTTAGTGCACGCATTTGAAGCTTTATTCCATAGTTTTAGCCATGAGGATTGGGACTTACTATCACCATTCGAACTCAACGGGCTAAACTATTACCAGAACATTCAGGTTTAATCCGAGTGGCTGCAATGGTTGATCAACCATTTTGATTCTTCGAATAACTTATTGTGCCATAACGACTTCGAGATCTGTCCATTATTTGAAGAATTCAACATTATTTCTGGGAGAATACCCATGGTTGAAGAAATTCTTGCGGTGCCCCTACTAGATAGAGACCCTACTTCATTGATTATGCATGTCTTTGGTTTCTCAGCTTATGAGATACCGTCTTATGACTTTGGAGCTGATGTCGCGCCCCTGTGACCGCTTGTCGACCATGCCATGAGTATGGATTACACTAGCCCATTCTGGCCTTCTATTGTCTATTTTTGCCTTCTTAGTCAGTACTTGCTACTCAATGGCATTGATGGCTATGGCAGCCTTAGGTTGGTGCTTATAATCGAGCAGATGGTTTAAGCGACGCATGCCTTTTCCACTTATTCTGGCAAAGACATTTACTTGGCTAGGAGAGCATGCTTGGAACCCTAGCTCAGTGCATGGTCCAATTGGGAGTCTGCTCTTACTGTAGGTAAATGCATTTTCTCGACTTTTCTCTTTTATGCTCTAACTTTTGCTTAAGCCGCCCTTGCAGGTGTTCGACTTAACGAGCTTTTCTTTTCTTTTTTTTGTATGCATTTGCAATTGTGGGCTTTTGAGAAGCTACAGGTGATGGCTCAACCATCGGACCATTTGATGTTCAATTATAGACCACGAGTCTATGTCCGTGGTCAAAGCTGTTTGACTGGCGAGACTATGGAAGACTGGACTTCTATTTCTCAGGATCTCACCTCTGAGGAAGTCAAATGGACTTGCCCCTAGTGGTACATAGAGCGAGTCACAATTTCCTCTTACATGCTCTGTGTGCCTTTGTATGAGTTGTCTATGGCACTTGCTTATTATCCCAGCCCCGTAGCTAGGTAGTACGGTCGTCATGCTGTCCCTGATTACATGCAGTTAGAGGGTGGCCTTCTTACACAGCAATTCCTGTCTCGCATTATTTCTTCTTGGCCTAGTCGCAAGACTGTACCCATTTTGATGTGGTCGATACCTCTTCCTCAGATTTGTACCGCACTTGGCTGCAGGCTTATTCCAGAGTCAGTGTTGATTCAGAGTCGGCTGATCTATTGACAGCTAGATTTCTATTAGGACCTAGCATGTAGATGCTTTTATCCTGATTTCTAATGAAATGTACTAAACAATGTGCAATTTATGTAATGTATGCACTTTTGTCTTAAAAATATTTGATATATTTCCTGCTATTCTATTTCTCCAAAGTAAATTCACAACATTTGCATATTAACTTAGACTTATCATTACATGATTTAAAGTTAATAAGAACACAAAAGGGGAATTTATTAATTGGGCTTCGCCATGAACGTTCCAAGTTACACACAAAATTTCTTTAGCTTGTCCAAGTTGATTGGTTCGGTAAACTCATTGCCTTCTATGTCTGATAGCTTCACTGCACCTTTGGAAAACATATTCTTGATCAAGAATGGGCCCTCCCAATTAGGCTTGAACTTCCCCCTCGGATGATGAGTGTTCGGCCGCATCTGTTTTAGAAACAAATCCCGTACTCGAAGTAGCTTTGGATGAACTCTCTTGTTGAATTGCTTAGCTATCCTCATCTTATATAATTGGTCCATGAATTTGGCATTAAGCTTTTTTCCATCTAGGAGTGCTAATTCTTGACTATAATTTTTTGCCCATTGATGTTCTGCAATCTTAGATTCCATCATTATGCGCAAGGATTGCACTTCTGTGAACCCCTTCCCAAAATATCATCAGGCATATGATATTTTGGGAATGCACTTCTGTGACTAAGGGTAGAAATGCACGTGACTAAGGGTAGAAATGCACGTGAATGTATGAGTCGCACCCTTGTTTAATTATTTTAGGGTAAACTAGGAAAAACCCTAAGTGACTCCAATTTCAATTAACCTAATTACTAGATTAATTATCCCAATGCTTAAGGCATGGTCTACGAACCCGAGGTGGATCCCGAGACTATGTCATGCTGATTAACTAACCGATGAATGAATGCTTTGCAAGGATGTAATTGGACCAATGAAAATGTTTATGTGATTTCGACTTGCCGCTCGGGGTTAAATCCCAAACGTGCCTACGTACTTCCGTTTGAATGGAAGATCAAAGTCAACGTAGTTCGATAGGCCTCTTTTAGAGGGCTTTGAATGGGTATGCTTTATGCATGGGTGTGTGTATGCTTCGTGCATTTTTTTAGGCATTTTGCCAAAGAGTTGATTGATTTGATTGTTTCAGGCATTTGTTGCCAAAAATGTGGATTTAAGGCTTTTAGCCGAAAAGATTGATTTAGGCAATTGTTGCCAAAAGTTGATGCGATTTAGGCGATTGTTGCCAAAATTGGTTATTTGAAAGCTTTAAAGCCAAAATATTGATTTAGGCAATTTATTGCCAAAAATTGATGATTAGGCGATTGTCGCCAAAATTGATCGATTTAAGGCTTTAATAAAGCCAAAAGATTGATTAATTTTAAGGCATTTTGCCAAAGCTTTGATTTAAGCGATTTGTTGCTAAAAAAAAGATTAATTTCACTTATAGGCGATTTGTTTACCTAAAGTGATTGATTGATTTGCAATGTAGGCAATTTATTGCCAGGAAAACGTGTTTAATTAAGGCTAGTTAGCCACAATTATTGATTAATTGGACTTAAGCCGGATTTGTTCAACATAAAAATGATTATACCATAGCTATTAATTAACTAGGTATTTTAAGCCAATATTGTCGAATTTAGGCCTTAATACCACGATTATTGATTAACCGGGCATTCAGCCTAAATTATTTAATTGAGGCAATTTACTTGCCTAATGATGACGTGAATGCGTTTATGCAGTGGCAGAGTTAGGAGGAGTAGAAGAGAAACATGCATGACGTGCTAAAATTAAATAGGCAGAGTTTAGTTCATGTACCTGATTTAATCGACGGCCACTTCTTAACTCCAAGTTAAGCTCCTCGTTAAGGGAATATTAATTAATTCAAATTTAGTGACCACTTAACAAAGCAAGAAAGCAATAAAGCTAAACTAAAATGCAGAAAAGCAGTAAAGAATCGCAAGGAGCGTAAGGGAGAAGGAGCGTCCGTGAACACAGACTGAGTGAGTTGAAATGGAGACATCGGGGCCAATTTATAGGCAAAAATCGGACTATTTCGGCGGCCTGGGCCGCCAGGGCCGGCGGCCGGAGCTGCCGTGGGCTGGCGGCGGCAGATCCCGCCGAGGAGGGCGGCCGCCGGCGCCGGCGGACTTTCTAATTTTACTTTCCGGAGGCTTTTCCGGGAGTTCCGGACCTCCAAAAAATATTCCGGGACCAGTTTCGCGATCCCCGCGATGTCCCGGACGTTTTAAGTACCATATTGGCATACTTTCGATAAATTTCCAAAATGGCCTCTGGTCCAGCCGGACTGTTTGCAGTCCGGAAAAACTGGCTTTTTGAGCCTCAAAATTTGAGTATTCACAACTTCTACCTCAGTTGGTAGTACAGCCTCCATCCCATAGAATAGAGAATAAGGGGTTGCCCCATTCGTAGATTTGGCTGTGGTCTGATAATCCCTACAAAGCATATTGTAGCTTGCTTACCCAGTCACAGTGATTTTCTGCCATTTTCCTTAATATCTTCTTGATGTTTTTGTTTGTGGCATCCACTGCCCCATTAGCTTGTGCTCCGTAAGGTGAAGACTTGTGGTGTTCGGTTCCATATATCTCTAATAGCGATTTCACTTCTGCTTAGAACTGAAGTCCATTGTCACAACATGATGGGGGATTCCATATCTACAAATCAGGTTCTTTTTAATAAATTTGGCCATTTGCTTGGTGCTTATGTTCTTAAATGATTCTGCCTCAACCCATCTTGAAAAATAGTCCATTACAACCATTATAAACCTGTGTCCATTAGATGCAAGTGGTGAAATCTTACTAATGATATCAATTTTCCAAGCTGTGAATGGTCATGGCAAAATAGAAGGATGTAATTCTGAAGGAGGAATGTGACTCAGGTCTCCATGAATTTGACATTAGAAGCACCTTTTCACAAAAGCAATACAATCCTTTTCCATTGTCAACAAAAAGAAACCCTATCTTAGAATTTTCTTACTAAGCACTTTTCCGTTCATGGGGGTATTGCAAACCTCTACATGGATCTGTTCCATAATCCCTTCAGCTTCTTTCTTTGATACACATCTTAACAATACCTCGTCTAACATTCTTTTGTACAACTGACCATCTAAGACTGCAAATTGTAACGCCAAACGCTGTATAGCTCTTCTATCATCTCTAGTAGCTGAATCTAGGTATACCCTTTTAATCATCCACTGCAGGACATGATAAAACCATGGCTTCTCTTCCTCCTCAATATCCATAATCTTTTCACCTTCATGACACGGGATGCTACTCGAAGACATCATAAGCATCTTCTTAGGCATTACCAAAATCTCTTCCCAATCAAATTCTATGTTAGCCAAGGGTACTCGGTTGTTTACTCTGCTTGTATATGTGGAGGTTACCTTTTTGAAGTTTTGAGCAACAATGCGCAAATGGTCAATGTAAGGCTTCAATCTGTCCTCTTTAACTTGCCAATTTCCGTTAGCATGCTCGAGTACCAGTTTTGATTCACCAATAACCTCAACATCATCAGCTTTAACTACAATCAGAGCTTCTAACCCAAATAGACAGGCTTCATATTCTGCCATGTTATTTGTGACTGTAAATTGCAACCTCTTCAACATCGGGGTAACCTCTCCTTATGGAGATTCTAGCAACTGCATACTCCAGCTCCTTTATTATGAGCTGAACCATCAAAGTAAAGCTTCCATCCTTTCTTTTCTATCAAACTCAAATGTTCGTCGGGAAAATCAATCTCCCACTATTCATTATCTTCAACTAGATGTGCTGCTAGAAAATCTACAACTGCTCATCATATGATGGTTTTCTTCGTGGCATATTCGATATCAAATTCTGATATTAGGATTAACCATCTTGCTAGTTTCCCCACTAGTGTTGGTGTTTCATATAAATATCTAACCGGATCCATTCTAGATATTGCTATCACTTTATAAGACTAAAAATAGTGTTGAAGATTTCTGATAGCCCATACCATTGCTAAGCAAGTTCTTTCAATCAAGTTATACTTCTATTCATTCGGAAGAAGCTTTTTAATCAAATAATACACTGCCTTCTCAACACTGGCTTCATCAACTTGTGCTAGCATGGCTCCAATTTCAGCATCTTCCATTGTCAAGTATAGAATTAAGGGTTTCCCTAGCTTTGGTGGGCACAAAATCAAGGGACTTCGCAAATATTCCTTGATTTTATCGAAAACTGTCTGGCAATGATCATTCCACTTTATTAGCTGATCTTTCTTTAAAAGCTTGAAGATCGGATTACATACTATAGACAACTTTGATATGAACCTGCTGATATATTGAATCTTTCCCAGAAAGCTTCTCACTTATTTTTTTTGTCTTAGGTGGCTCCATTTCTTGGATTGCCTTAATCTTGTCTGGATCGATCTCTATTCTTTTAGGTCCTACTATGAATCCAAGCACTTATCCAAAAGTTACCCCAAACATACATTTCTCTGGATTCAACCGCAGCTTGTATTTAATCACTCTATCCATGGGCCACTCAGGGGCTACTGGATGCTCCTTTGGTGTCTTCCTCATGCAAACATATCATCAATATACACCTCCAACTCCTTGTAGATCATGTCATGAAATAATGTAGGTTCCATCCTTTGATAAGTAGCCCGGTGAGCTAAACAGCATCACCTAATAGCAGAATGTACCAAGCTCTATCACAAATGTTGTCTTGCCTTTGTCTTATAATGCCATGAGAATCTAGTCATACTTTGCAAATCCACCATAAAAGAGTAGCATCCCATCATCGCTGCACTGTCGATCAGGATATCAATATAAGGGAGAGAAAACTCATCCTTCAGCGATGCTTTGTTCAGATCCCTGTAGTCCACACATATTCTGACCCTTCCGTCTTTCTAAGGAACTGAGACTATGTTTCCCAACCATTCTGGATAATGAACCACTTTAAGAAGACATGCATCTATCTATTTGGTCATTTCATCTTTAATTTTCTTTACCCATTCCAATCTTAATCTTCTTTTCTTCTGCTTCACTGGCTTGGCACTAGGATATTAGAGGAATTGTGTGCTCAGCTATAGACCTATCTATCTCTAGCATGTCTTCATAACTCCATGCGAAGGCTTCCTTTTTGTCCATAAGTAGACTTCGAAATTTTGTGTTTAACTCTTGCTCTATGTTTGGCCCAATTAATAGAATTTGTTGATTATCTTTTGTGCCAATATTAAATTCAAGCATACATGATGAGTTAATGTCCAGTATGCACATGTGCTTATCTACTCAATGAATGGAACCATCAGGAAAGACATCAAACAAGTAAGCAAAATTGAAGTTCATTTTATTAAACAATAAAGAAAGTTCATTACAATCAGATTCGTCCTTGATAGAAATCAACACATCATAAGGGGTCTCAGCTTCTTTGAAGCTCTCCTCTATGCAGGCCCTTATTGCCTTTAGCACTTGATCTGCAGGGTCCTCTTCTTCTTCAGTACTCGCCTTCCCTTTATTCTTTTCCTCGTTCTTCACTTCTTGGGCAGCTTTCCGCACTTCTGGTTCCTCTTTCTTTCTTTCCTCCTCAGCCGCTTGTGGCCCCTCAACCCCCCTCTTTCTCATGTGACTTCTCTCCTTCCTTGTATTCCTTCTCTTCCCCAAGCTTTCTTTCCTTAGGATCAACCGCCAAGATATCGATAACATTAGCAAAGATTTCTAGACCGGGGTATGTCTTTCCTTAGTGCTCAAAAGGCTCTATCAGCAGACATGGAGAGGAATGCTCACTCGAACGGACGAAGCGTCCATCCATGTCAAACCAGCCATATGTTCTCTTCGATGTGCTTCCAAATTTATACCCTAAGCCTTGACGGTCTCTTTGAGTGTGGATTTCAGGTAGCTTTGTAATGCCTTGCTGATTCTTACCAAGCCCTTTTCCTTCTTCATAGTTCATTTTCTTCAAGATGTTAAAGACAGTGGGGCCCTATATCAATGCTCAATAAAGCAACATGAAAACTAGTCCATGGGAGGATAACTTGCTTATCTACATTTAGCGTAGCTACACTTCTCTCACTAGCAGCAGGTGTGGTGATGATTTTCCCATTGTAAGGAAATTTGATTTTTTGGTGTAGCGTTGATGGTACTCCTCCCAAGGAATGATACCATGGGTGCCCAATCAACAAGGCAAATGTAGGGGGGATATCAATGACTATAAATTTAGTCTCCTTTCAATCAGCCCCACCTTGACCACTATTTTGAAAATGCCCTCTACTTGTCTCTTAGAGTCGTCGTATGCTCTAATTACAGCATCAGAAGATTCCAAATCAGACAATTCTAGCTTGAACTTGGAAAGCAGCTTCAATGGACACACATTTAGAGCTGACCCGTTATCTATCGTCACATTCTCGGTCAATCTTCCTCTGACCTCAGCCTTAATGAACAATGCCTTGGTGTGATTCATTCCTTCAGGAGGAAGTTCATCATTAGAAAAAGTGAGAGTGAGGGATCATGTTGCACTATCCACACAAAATCATCTAAAGAAATGGATGATGAAACTGAAATCTCCACCATGACTTTTAGCAAAGCCTCTCGATGTTGTTTCGATGATACCAATGATCCCACATGCTTATGTTTGCATGGGTACTCTTCAATTGTCTCTTCAAGGCATCATCTTCTACTTCCTTCTTTGGCATATCCGATGAGCTCGCTTTTCCTTTTTCTTCCCTCGGCTTGGTCAAATCTGGCTGATACACTCGACCACTGTGGGTCACATGGCTTACCACTCTTGCTTCTTTCTCATCCTTGCTACTCCATATATCTAGAATAACAGGATTCACCACTACTTCATCCTTACTTCCTACCCAGACTTGCTCGTTTTGTTCCAACCATTCCTCATTACTATCCTAAACATTTAGCACCATCACATAAATTTGTTCCAACAGCATCTCTCTCTCTGTCTTTCCTGCTCCTCCTCTTCAAATTTGGTCAACACCTCCTTGGGAGTCTTTCCAGACTCGACCATATATAAGTTCTTAGGAGGCGGCACGTTCCTAAAATTCGAAAGTGGATTAGTCCTCGTGCTCGGCCTTGACTTCTCAGGGTTAATAGCTTTACCACTATTGATCAGATCGTGTATCTCATGCATCAATCACAAGCAATTATCAATTGTATAGCCCTTATGCTGATAGTATTGGCAATAAGCACTCTGATCATAGTTCTTTGGCATAATGACCGGAGGAGGTCTCAATGCAAGCGGTCGTAACAGACTTGCCATTTTCACTATCTCAAATACTCTAAAGAGAGAAGTGCCAAAGTTAGAAAATCTCCTTGGTGGCACATTTATAGCTCTCAAATCCAAAGCGACTATTGTTGTATTCTTAGTGGTGCTCAGACTCTTAGCTGACTGACTGGACCCTTCGAACTCGGACTTATTAAACCTTTCAGTCCAGTTCCCATTCTTCTTATCTTCTCTTATTTTGTCTTCAATGGCAGTCCCTACCTCATAGGCTTGGAGAAATTCAGTTAAAGGCATATAATACAGCTTCTTACAAAAGACTGGCAGAGTCCCCTTGATGCATATCTTGATCTACTCCTTAGTATCTAGATGGTTCCTCATTTGCATGACCTTGGCTCTCTCTAGCCATATAATTAGTGAAGGTCTCATCATTTTTCTGCAGAGTCACTTCTAAATCTCACAAATTGACGCTCATTTGGAGATTGTAAGCATATTCCTTAAGGAAAACCGTTGTCAGCTCATTCCCATCTCTTCTTACCCTCTTCTCGAGATTGTAATACCAAGTTTGGACAGACCTTGTTAAGGACATCAGGAACATCTTCATGATTTCCCTTGATGGCAGACCGACCAACTCCATGATAGACATGTACTGCATGAGGTGCACCTTTAGGTCACCATTGCCATCAAACTTTGCCACTTTTGGCATCTTGTAGGTCATTAGGGTAGCTTGCCTCAGCTCTAGCTCTTCATCCTCATCGTCGTCAAGGTCAACATACTAGTCCATTCCCTTGGACTTCATAAACACATGCAGCTTCTCGAGCTTCTTATCAAGTTTCTCAAACTTTTCTAAGACGACCGGCTCAGACTCAACCCTCTTGACAGATATTTTCTTGAAAAATTCATCATGTTGCCAAGTGTCGTCTACATGCTCCTTTTTCTCAGACTCTCTTTTAGCCACTTCGTCATCTTTGATAACCACTTTTTCTTTCCCTTTATTTATCCTCATTAGCTTCTAAAGGCTAGATGCCACTATTCTCTCATTCATCTTCTCCATTTCAGATAAAGGAACAATGGGTTCAGCCATTTTATCAGCAGAAATGGAGCCTAAGATTAGTGAATCTGTTCAAACCGGAGAGTTTTCAATCTCAAAGCGGGAGCCCAATGAACGAGAAGGAACTGAACTAGGTAAATTAAGGGGGGTTGAAGGTTTTTCAACTCTAATCAATCGATTGTCTGTCCTTGACCAACTGATCGCTTTCAATGATTTCTCTCTTTGTGAAGCTATCTTGACTGCACAAAACGAATGTTAGAAAATGTGACATGATGTATGTATGCATTAATCCATGATTATCAAATGGCACACAAAGATTCGATCATACAATCACAACATCATGAAATGTACCTAATGCTATATTCCATCATGGCTTTATCATGACTATACAAATCCAAAATCAGAGAAAGGGTTTAAGAACTATTAAGAGCAAAACATGCCCTATTTCATAGCCAAATACTTATAATGACTTTATTGCTTATTCTTTTATTTTGTATCACTTTCTTTTTGCCTCAAGCGTGATAATACTTGAGTAGGATTTTTTTTTATTCATATACAATTGAGATTTTTTCCTCTTTTTCCTTTCTTCTATTATTTTTGTTGCATTACTAATGTTTAGCTCAAAAATAGACTCTTTCATTACTTCTTCAAAAGTGAACTTTTTATATTGATTGTTCTTTTGAGGCCCTAGCTAAAAATTTACAATTTTTGAACCTCCAAGCCTAGGAGGTTTGATAAGGCTTTGCATCTTCTAGAGTGAAGTAGCCAATTTCCACAAGGCGGTTAGCAATATTACGCATGAGCGTGAATCGCGCCTCCACACTTTTAAAGAGAGTCATAGCTTGGAGTTGTGCTTGCTTTATTTCAACCAAGAGTTGATGAGCCTCTCCTAATTAGTCTTTCTTCATCGGAATTAGAATCGGAGGAGCTCCCCTCTTAGGCATTTGGGCATCTGCCTTACAATCACTATTGGATAGAGCTCATTTTGCCTCCAACACTTCTCTTAGGTCTTTTGCCCTTTGGCACTTTGATCGTCGGGATCGAGCCATGATGAAATATACTATATATGGCTACAAGAAACAAGTTAAATGATGTATGAATAAAGCACAACACAACCATAGCAATTATATACAAACAAGAGGGGAAGGGAGTTGGAAAATGCATGACCTCCACCCTTATATCTCCCACACACGATTCGAGGTAAGGTCTTTTTCTAACCCTAGGACATATAGGTTGGGCCCATAAACCATTATGAGATTTTGGACCGTCGTCTCTCGCATTTATTGAATGAATGCAATAATCAAATCTTATTAAGGTAAACTTAGAGGAAGGAACTAGGGTCGATTGCATGAGCCTAGGTTGGGCTTAAGTTGGGCTTCATAAGTAAGAATTGGTTTTTTTCTTCCCATTTGCTTTGGGTCTAAGAGTAATGGTGATAACGAATTGAGCCAATTCTTTTGATATTACCAAACGGTACTTGACTATGGATGGTGTAAATTAGTAGCGGATCCAAACAGTTGAGTAGGGTGAGAGGACCACGACCCCCAATATCACCTTAGGGTTTTAAGGTAGAAAGGAGATGAAGAACAGATAAATGCATGAATGATAGTTTATAAGTGCGAAAAGTAAACCTTATTTAAAGTTGTTTTCGTCTAGCCCCCATACGACCCGAAAAATGTCTCTTTTTATGTTTTGGAAAATGGAAAATTGATTTTTATTTATGAACAGTGGTGACAAAACATTTTATTGGATACGATGCCGATAAACCGGTCTTATAAAACATTTTTGAGTCGCCACCCATTTTTTCGGCAATGGGACCGTTTCCAATTTTATTTTATAAAAATGACTCCATTTTAAACTCAATTTTATTTAAGGCCAAATTATTAAAAGACTGGTCAGGCGCATCAATGCGATTCTGGGTAAGGGAATTGGGTGCGTCGGCCCGTTGGAAGCCGACACCCAGAAAAATCAGCCTCTTTTAACCTACGATTTCTAATTTATTTTAGTTAGAAAAGCCAATTTATTTATTTACTTAAACCCAACCCGAATGAATCGAACCGAGTTCCTATGTGGAAAATCAATTAATCGTCCCATCCAAATTCAATTAAATTCAATCATTGCATCCATAATCATTTAGATCATCCACACAAAACAATTAAAACAAATGAATAAAGACCCGCTCTTGCCTTATGGTTAAAGGCGGGCCACAAACCAAACCTTAAAAAAATACATTCTACCCGATTAAAAATTTTAACCCGAAAACCAAAAAAAACCCAAAATCATGCATAATTATATTTTAGTATTCTAAAACTTAATTAAATTGCAATGTGCCCACAATTGGTTGTCTTCGGATTTATTAAAAGAATTAAATTTTATTTTTTTTGTACAAAGATTATTATTAAAGAAAAACAAAAATCGTTTCTGGAACCCTAGAACAGTTGCGTCACGCAGCTGTTCTTGGAAGAACAGTTGCGTGACGGATCTAATAGTTGCGCGACCTAACTGTCCTTAAGACTCCAGAACCATCAAATGTATAATTTAAATCCGCAATTAAAATAGAATATTAGAAATAAAAAAAATGAAATCATGAGTATGAATAGTTCTGTCACGCAACCTATAGATCCGTTACGGATCCGTTAGCTGCGTGACGCAACTAATCTGGGTAAAGAAACGATATTTTGGACATGAACAGTTCCATCACGTAACTGCCAGGTCCGTGACGGATCTACTAGCTGCGTGACGCAACTGCTCTGGTCCGTGCTTACTTTTCAAACAACTTATTTACATCTTTCTTTTATTTAAACATGCTTTGATAAAACCTAAAAACGACCAATAGTGGACAGAATACTGTTTAACTAAGATTAAACTACTAAAGCAATAATAAAATAAATAACCAAAAAAATATAAAGAAAAGTTTAAGGGAATTACCTAACCCTCAGACTGAGGATTGTAAACAACTTGAACGCCTTAAAGAATGAAGGTTAATGGGTTCCAGAAGCTCTGTCCACAAGGATTTAATGCTCACTCTTTTCTCTCCTTCTTTTTCTTCTTTTTATGATTTTTGTTTTTAACCTAATTGATGTCTAATGGCTGTTTTTCTTCAAGGGAACTCAGAAGAGTCTCTGCAGAAAAACCTAGCTGCAAGTGTGTGTTTTTACACCCTAAAAACCTTGTCCCGAATAAGAGATAAAACGATGTATTTATAGAAGTAGGGCAACAGGGGATAGCTGCGTCACGTAGCTTACGGCTACGTGACGGACCCAATAACTGCGTGACGCAGCTCACTTTCTGGACCGTTGCCACGTAATCAAACAGAATGAAAAACCGTTATGTCGGCATTCACGGTGACGTCATCTAGATTGGAGTTGCGTGACGCAACCGATAGTGCCGTCACGCACCTAATAGTTGCGTGACGCAACTCTTATGTAAATCAGACACCTTTAAATTAGTCTAATTTAAATCCTTGGGTTAAAAGACTTCTGGATAGCCGTGACCCTTCATTCCGCATCCTCGTATCCTCATTGGGTTAGGTGGGGGCATAAAGACACGCGTCAACAGTTTGCCCCCTCACTTTATCATTAATTGTGTAAACGATTAATGTTAAAGTGGTCCATTGACGCGCCTTTAACCTTGGATTGAATGAAATGGTTGTCTTGATCATCTGGTCACGTCCAAAGCTCAGTCTGATCGGTTTTGTTGGCTCCAGTCGGATCGGTACCGATCTCCAAAACTCAGTCTGATTGGTTTTGAAGATACCTTCGAGGCTCGGTCTGATTGGCTCGAGGGATTTTGATTTGAATTGATTTGATCATCTGGTCATGTCCAAAGCTCAGTTTGATCGGCTTTAAAGATACCTTCGAGACTCGGTCTGATTGGCTCGAAGGATTTTGATTTGAATTGCCCTGATCAACTTCGTAATCCATCATCATTAATCAGAAAAAGGATTGACTCGATCCGCTTCGTAATGCATCATCACAAATCGAGAAAAAGATCCAAACAGCAAAGCTCAGCCTGATCGGCTTTGTTGTTCACCTCTCCAGCTCAATCTGATCGGCTTTAGAGGGTTTGGGATTGTCCTGATCAACTTCGTAATTCATCATCATTAACCAGGAGAAGGATTGACTCGATCCAAACAGCTTCATAATATATCATCACTGCTCGGTGACACCAAACGGCTTCTTGAAATCATCACCGGTTGACCTGAAAATATTTTCAAAAAGGAAAGGGCAATTTCTGTGTACAAACAGATCTTGCCTTTGTTAAATGTTGGAGCATCACATGCCCCCATGCATCAATAATCATAAACTTTGAAATTTTGCATCAGGGCAAAAGATTTTACTTTTGCCCCCAGTCTGGAATTCCGACACGGGACCAAAAATATTATCTTTTGAGCAAACCTTGAAAATTTATTATTATTATTATTATCTTTTTTTATTATTATTATTGCAAAATTTGTTTGAAAGTTTAGCAAAAATTTAGGCAAAAAATTTTGTTAAATTTTTCTCGTCCTAAATTTTCAGGTATACCCTTCCTGATGCAGTGTTTGAAAGAAAACTTACCTGAGGGTAACTGGGCAATTTGATGATTTTGCCCCCTGTGTGGCGAATAGATGGAATGGCTGAAGTATACGAGCCACACACTGACTCCAAATTGCCTAAAGAAGCTGATTTGGGCTTGGTTGTGTTCTTGATGGGCTTGGGCCCATTTCTCTTTTCCTTTATAAATAAGGTTTTCACTTTTCATTTTTCACTTTTATACTTTCAAACTTTCCAAAACTCTTTGAACCTTAGCTAATATGGCCCATCTTCCCGAGATCCCTGCTTCCGCTTACACACCCGAGATGGACACTCTGGGGGTGATCCCGGACATCCCGGTCTTCGAGGGCGATCGGGTTCCGGTCAGCCGTAACGCCCTTACACCTGGGACACGACCTCTTCAGTTCTTCCGCTACCGGGTTCCAATTTCCCGATTCGACACAATACCGACGCGATGCGCGGTTTCCAGTCTGAGGTAAGTAACTTACACTTGAATTTCTGGTGTGATTTTTATGTTGCCCTGGATGTGTTGCAAATGATTTTTGTGTGAGTTTTATGCTGTCTGTGCATCGGCAGTAGCGTCACGCAGGAGAGAGATGCGTGACGCAGCTGTTCTCTTATGAACAATTGCATGACGCAACTGTTCGAAGTTATGCGACCCTACTGTCTCTGGACTTTGATTTTGCCTCTTTTGCACGTCTTGATGCCTTATTTGCTGTCTTAAAGTGTAATGCCATGTTGATTGCGACTTATCTAGGCCCTGTAAATGCATAGAAAAACACATTAACGTTAGGGTTTTTTTGCCCTACTTTCGACAGATGCGTCACGCAGCTGCTCTTTGGAAGAACAGTTCCGTGACGCAACTGTTAGTCATAAGACGCAGTTCTTTGACAAGCTGCGTGGCGCAGCTCCGCAGTTGCGTGACGCGGCTGCAGTTGCGTGACACGACTCTATCTGGCCAGAAACTTGAACACTCTATTTTCCTACCAGGAAAAACAAAAATAAACAAATGTTAGCTTAATTCTTTGTTTGAATGGATTTTCTTACACAGGTCGATAGCAAGGCCCGTGCTGGCGGGTCCTCCATTGATGCCTCAGCTTTTTGGGATTTATTAGACCCCCCGATGCGGTCTAGAGTTGTGGCTGCTGGATTTGGCGACTATGCCTCGGGTCTTCGCTGGACTCAGCCCCGGTTTCCACCTGCCATGCGCTATGCCTGATGGAGCGGTGGAACAATTGCACACATTCGTTCATCTTCGGCTTTAGAGAGATGACACTGACTCCAGCCGACTTCACTGCTATCACTGGGCTCAGATTCGATGGCATGGCTGTTCCTCTAGATGCACGGTACCAGACAGCTGCATTAGGGGCGGAGGTTGTTAGTACCTTACTTGGCGTTCCCACTCGTACTAGGTACACCGCTCAGGGGTACGTCTCTTATGAGGTGGCCTACAAGTTTTGGGCCGAGCGGATTCGCACGAGATTGTGAATACCCAAATTTTGAGGCTCAAAAAGCCAGTTTTCCCGAACTACAAACAGTCCGGCCGGACCGTAGGCCATTCGGAAAGTTCACCGAAAGTATGCCAATATGGTACTTGAAACGTCCGGAAAATTACGAGGATCACAGAACTGGTCCCGGAATATTTTTTGGAGGTCGGGAACTCTCGGAAAAGCCTCCGGAACGAAAAGACTAGCAAGTCCGCCGGCCACGGCGGCTCCGGCCGCCGCCTGCCGCCGGTCATGGCGGCTCCGGCCGCCGGACACGGCGGCAGCAGCTGCGGCCGGTCACGGCGGCTCCGGCCGCCGGCCACGGTGGGGCTCCGGCCGCCGGACGCGGCGGCAGCTGCCGCCCTCCAGTCCGATTTTTTCCTATAAATACAACCCCGGCACTCCGTTTTTACTCACTCAGTCTGTGTTGACGGACGCTCCTTCTCCCTTACGCTCCTTGCGATTCTTTTACTGCTTTTCTGCATTTTCGTATAAGCTTTTTATTACTCTACTGTTGTGATATTTGGCCACTTAAATTAAATTAAATTAATTAATATTCCCCAAACGAGGAGCTTAATTCGGAGTTTTTCAAGCTGAAGCTAAGAAGCGGTCGCCGATTAGCTCAGGTAAATAAACGAAACTCTGCTCATTTAATTTTAGCACTTCATGCATATTTCTCTTCTACTCCTAATTCTACAACTGCATAAATGCATTCACGTCATCAATTTGGCAAATAAATTGCCTCAATTAAATAAGTTTAGGCTAAAATGCCCGGTTAATTGATAATCGTGATATTAAAGCCTAAATCCGACAATATTGGCTTAAAGTACCTAGTCAATTAATGACTATGGTATAATCGCCTTTATTTCGAACAGTCCGGCTTAAGTCCAATTAATCAATAATTGTGGCTAAATAGCCTTAATTAAACACGTTTTTCTTGGCAATAAATTGCCTACATTGCAATTCAATTGATCTCTTTTGGCAAACAAATTGCCTATAAGTAAGAATAACCATTTTTAGCGACAAATCGCTTAAATCGAAATTTTGGCTAGAAGCCTTCAAATAATCACTTTTGGCAAATAAATTGCCTCAAATCAATCAATTTTGGCGACAATCGCCCAATCAACACCTTTTGGCAAACAAATTGCCTAAATCAACTCATTTTGGCTAAAAGCCTTCAAATAATCAATTGTGGCGACAATCGCCTAAATCACATCAATTTTTGGCAATAAATTGCCTAAATCAATCTTTTTGGCTAAAAGCCTTAAATCAACATTTTTGGCAACAAATGCCTAAAACATCAAATCAATCAATTCTTTGGCAAAATGCCTAAACAAAATGCACAAAGCATACACACACTCATGCATTAAGCATACCTATTCAAAGCCCTTTAAAAAAGGCCTGTCGAACTACGTTGACTTTGATCTTCCATTCAAACGGAAGTACGTAGGCACGTTCGGGATTTAACCCCGAGCGGCAAGTCGAAATCACGTAAACATTTCATTGGTCCAATTACATCATTTACCCTGCAAAGCATTCATTCATTGGTTAGTTAATCAGCATGACATAGTCTCGGGATCCATCTCGGGTTCGTAGACCATGCCTTAAACATTGGGATAATTAATCTAGTAATTAGGTTAATTAAAATTGGAGTCAACTTAGGGTTTTTTCCCAGTTTACCCTAAAATAATTAAACAAGGTGGTGACTCACACATTCACGTGCATTTCTTCTCTTAGTCATATGCATTATATGCCTATGTTTTCGGGGGAGGGGTTCACAGTTTGGTGACTCCGCTGGGGAGTTATGTAATCATTTTGCATAAAGTGGACTACAATTGTTGTGTAAACTAACCTGCCCTTCTTTAGGGTATTATTTTACTATGCTTTGTTTTGCAGGGTACCCTAGCAAAAATTAAGTGTTCTTTCTTTAAGAATGCTTAATAAGGAGAATTTGGACCTAATTGAATTTTACTTTAAATCATTTAAATTTGTTTATTTATTTGCACGAATTGATAATCTTTTTCTCCATTGCATAAAAAACGAATTTCAAATGAATTTCTTCTCTCTCTGTTCAAACTTCTGAGTTTGGATAGCAAGTAGCGCTGATCGGCAGGTCTCTTTGATTATGTCGACGGACAGCCAAAGCGTCCTCCCTGTTACCGCAAACCATCCCTAATCCTTTTGGGGGTGGCCCATGAGTATGCGTACTGTTGGACCCACGCGAAACTCTTTGTTTCACATGTGGTTAGGTATATCCTTACTCAAGGTTCAAGGGTCCCTTTATAAGCCTATTTTCTATTTGTGTCATAGCTTATAGTACCTATCCTTTAGGACTGTATGTACCCAATGCTTGAAGCATCTCATTAAAACGGGTTATGACGTGTTGTTGTGCACATTCACGACATATCATAAATATTGAATAAACACAAAAAGAACACAAAACATTCTTTTGTTTTTAGTCATGCACAGTTGGACAAAGAGTCGATCTACCTCACATCAGCTACCCTGATACACGAACCACTATACCCTAATCCAATTACCCTTATACTTACCCACTGTTCAAGTGCCAACATCAGTGCCAGTCACACCTACGGTACCATCCCCAACATCACCAGCTTCACCAGCTTCACCAGCTACACCAGCTTCACCTACAACTCCAACAACCCCACCTGCATCAATGGCATCAATCTCTGACATCCAAAACCTTATGAGCCAACTGGAGAAGACAAAGGGCCAGCCTCTCTTTCAGGTCAACCCTGAGAATGCCAACCTGCCCCTCTCAGGATTTCAATATGACACAGTACAGTGCATAGAGGGAAAAACTGCAAACTCTCGAATTCTCTTTGATTTCGGGACGATGCAAATAAACTGCATAGTGCCTTTGATGCTGAAAATGTCCTAACTGCCGGGAATGGTTATGGCAAGGTCCGGAAAGACATACCCCGCACTGCAAGCTTGGGAATGTCCAGTGAATAAAGGGACTTTTGGGCTAGGATCGGAGCCCACTGATGAAGACTTGGCTGGAAGGACCAAGAGAAGAAGGAGAAAGATACAGATGCGGCCATACTTTTTGACTTTGAATGGTCACTTCTGCAGACCGGGAGAAACGATTCCTTATCGTGGCTTCCAAGAACCATTTTACTGCCCGACTGCTAAGAAGATGCTGCCTGGGTTAGAAATATTTTCTGATGTATGGGGCAACAAGCCCGAAACAACAACTGAACTGGAAGTGGAAGACTTCATGCAGCCCAGTCTCTTTGACGAGGTTGCGGTCATTACAGGAAATGATGGGAATCAAGACCTGCTAAGCCTAATCAAGCCATACAAAGGGCCTCTCACCAACTGGTACGCCGAGGAGGAGCACGCTGCTGATAAACCCCCTCTCGAGCCAAACCTAAAGTCTGTAATCAAGTCCTATATTGAGTCTGAGTCTGACCCCGAGTCCGAAACTGAGTCAGAGTCCAGTTCCAGTTCTAAGTCGTCTGTGTCGGATTTAGAAAATCCAGACTTCAAATTTGATGTAATTTTTGAGGACGATTCCGTCCTAATCAATAAAAGCTTGCAAATTATTGGTTACCCCGCATGTCTATCTTTCCAAGCATTTCCAAGCAAAAATAATGAAAATCAAATAAACGAAATAAAAAATGAAAAAGAAAAAATAATAATTGTCAAAGAAGAAAATGAACATACATACATTGCATCTGACTGTGTGAACAGGGAACAGGTCATTGAATGCTTGAAGAAGTTTGCCGATTGCTTCATGTGGAAGGCAAGTGCATCACGGGAATTGACCCAGCAATAGCGGTGCACAAGATTCCAGTATACCCTGAGGCTAAGCCAGTAAAACAGAAGCTAAGGAGGCTGAAAATAGAATGGTCCTTGAAATTCAAGGAGGAAGTAGCCAAGCAATTGGAGAATAAGTTCATAGAACCCATTGCCTACCCGACGTGGTTAGCAAATATTGTGCCGGTGCCGAAGAAAGATGGCAAAGTCAGAATGTGTGTGGATTACCAGGATTTGAATAAAGCATGTCCGAAGGACGACTTCCCCCTGCCGCATATTGACTTATTAGTGGACCGAATGGCTGGACACGAGATGGTCTCCTTAACCGATCTCGCTGTCGGGTACAATCAAATAATGATGCATTTGCCAGACAAAGAGAAAACGGCATTCATCACGGAGTGGGGAACCTACTGCTACAGGGTTATGCCTTTTGGGCTCAAAAATGTCGGGGCAACCTATCAAAGAATGGCAACGACCATCTTCCATGACATGATTCACAAAGAAGTAGAAGTGTATGTGGATGATATGGTTGTTAAATCAAAAACAGTTGAAGAACATACAACAGCACTTGAGAAGTTCTTCCTTAGACTTCGAAAGTACAATTTAAAGCTCAACCCGGCGAAATGTCTGTTTGGAGCTACATCCGGAGTATTTCTGGGGCATATGGTCAGTCGGAAGGGCATAAAGATTGACCCTTCAAAAGCCAAAGCCATTCTGGAAATGCCAGCACCGAAGACGGAAAAAGAAGTTCGGGGTTTCCTGGAAAGGCTACAGTACATCAGCCGGTTCATCAATCAATTGGCCGATACTTGTGGTCCGATCTTTAAATTACTCAGGAAAGGAGTATCCGTCAAATGGAATGAAGATTGTCAGAAAGCCTTTGATCAAGTCAAGCAATATCTGTTATCCCCACCGGTTTTACAGCCACCAAGGCTAGGAAAACCTTTTCTATTGTACCTATCAGTGACAGAAGAAGCGATGGGTGCAATGCTAGCTCAACAAGCAGAAGATACAAGGGTAGAAAATGCCGTGTATTACCTCAGCAAAAGGATGCTAGACTACGAGCTAAAATACAATAAGATAGAGAAGTTGTGCCTGGCTCTAGTTTGGGCTTGTACAAAGTTGCAGCACTACCTCTCGTCCTACACCACATATGTTATTTCTGAATCGAACCCCTTAAAATTCCTTATGGAGAGGCCGGTTCTTGATAGTAAGATGGCTAAGTGGGTGTCGGTGCTCGCAGCCTATGATTTAAAATTTGTACAACGGAAGGCAGTGAAAGGCAGAGCCTTGGCTGATCAATTAGCAGAATTACCGGTCGAAGACCAAATGCCGGAGGTAGAATTTCCTGATGAAGACTTGTTGAGCTTGGAGAGTGAAGTCTGGGAAATGTACTTCGATGGAGCCTCAAACTACCATGGAAATGGGGTTGGAGTCGTATTCAAAACTCCTTGTGGAGAATACGTCCCAATCGCAGTCAAATTAGATTTTGACTGCACCAACAATGAAGCCGAGTATGAAGCTTGCATAAAGGGGTTAGAAGCAGCCCTGGAAAAGGAAATAAAGGTCCTCAAGGTTTTCGGGGATTCCAATTTAATAGTCTCTCAAGCTCTAAAGAAGTGGAAAATCAAGGAAGAGCGTTTGGTTCCTTACCTACAACGCTTGGACGAATTGGCTCAGCAATTTGAGGATTTATCCTTCCACTACTTGCCGCGAGCCAAAAATCAGTTTGCTGATGCTCTGGCTACTTTGGCCTCCATGGTTAATGTAGGGGGAGACCAAGTCATTCGACCTCTGACAGTTCGGCTACAGAAACAGCCAGCACATATCATGAATTTGGTGGATGACAAGCCCTGGTATTGGGATATACAGAATTATCTTCAGAATAAAGCCTACCCGGAGGGATCCGCCAAGACTGATCAACGGACATTGAGACAGTTAGCATCCGGATATTTCCTTACTGGGGGAGTTCTGTATAAAAGAAGTTGGAATGCCCTGCACCTAAGGTGCTTTGATGAGGAAGAAGCTCAAACCATCATGGATTCCTTACATAATGGGGAGTCTGGTCCACACATGCACGGGATAGCCTTGGCTCGGAAAATCGTGAACCTGGGTTATTACTGGTCGACCATGAATGTAGATTGCGTGAGGCACGCGCAGAAGTGCCATGAGTGTCAAATTTTTGCTAAGCTGCAAAGACAGCCTCCGGTCAACTTGAATCCCATTGCTTCACCTTGGCCCTTCGCAACTTGGGGCATAGATGTGATCGGAAAGATCCACCCGAAGGCTTCCAATGGTCATCAATTTATCCTGTTGCTGTTGATTATTTCACTAAGTGGATTGAGGCAGCCTCCTATTTGGTCTTGAATGCCAAGAAGGCAGCACAGTTCTTTCGTACTAACATCCTTTGTCGGTACGGAACGCCATTCGAGATCATTACTGATAACGGGTCCCACTTTCAAAGTGAATTTTCTGACCTGCTGAGGCAAAAGAAGATTCAGCATCACAAGTCTTCGCCCTATCAGCCACAAACGAATGGGGCTATAGAGGCTGCAAATAAGGCTATAAAAGTCATTTTACAGAAGACAGTTAAAAAGCATAAAGCTTGGCACGAACAATTACCAAATGCCCTATGGGGATACAGGACTTCAATCAGAACGCCTACTGGGGCAACCCCGTATTCCTTAGTGTATGGTATGGAAGCAGTGTTGCCTATTGAGCTGGAAGTTCAGTCGGCAAGGATTATCCGCGAAAGCCAGATCAGCGAAGTAGATTGGGCAAAGAATTATCATTTGCAACTCTTGGGTATGGATGAAAAGCGATTGCGAGCAATCCACCAAACTCAAGCTTACCAGAGAAGAATGGCATGGCATTTTAAAAAGAAGGTCAAAGACTGAAAACTGGAAGAAGGTTGTTTGGTCCTGAAGGAAATTAGACAGCCAATCATAGACCCACGTGGGAAGTTTCGTCCTCATTGGGCTGGACCCTATGTGTTGAAGAAGATATTGTCTGGCGGAGCCGTCATTTTGACTGATTTGGATGGTTTGGAATTCACAAATCCATGTAATTTAGATCAGTTAAAAAGATATTTTGTATAATAAGCATTGCATAATGTAAAAAGTGCTACATTAGACCTGATTCTCCTTGGAAAAAAGAAATTATGTATCGGAGATATGTAGGCAGCCCTCTTTGGGCGCGGTCTAAACATTAATAAAAAAATCATTTCATCATTCATTCTTCTTTGCCAAAAAAAAAAAAGGAAAAAAAAGGGAAAGAAAAAAAGTGGAAAAAAAAAGAAGTGAAAAAAAAAAGAGAAAAAAACCCACTAAGTCGAAAACCCGAAAGAGCGGCTTAGGCAAAAGTCGGGGCCCGCTAAGTTGAAAACCCAAAAAGGGCGACTTAGGCAAAAATGGGTAGCTCGTTAAGTTGAAAACCCGAAAGGGCAGCTTAGGCAAAAATGGGTAGCTCGCTAAGTTGAAAACCCGAAAGGGCGGCTTAGGTAAAAATTAGAGCTTGAATAAATAAAGTTGGAAAATGCTTGGAAAGCTTAAAAGTCAAATCACATTCCAATTAAATGAAGTCAAACGGCCCGAAGTCAAGCATAAATAAATAATGAAGTCTAAAGTCCGAAAAAAAAAAACAAAACATACATCCAAAATCCAAAGTCCAAGTCCCAAATAAAAAGTCAAAATAAGGGACAAACAACAAAAGTCCAAAAGCCTATAAGAGTCTAGGTGTCCCGTCGCCTCCGTGGGGCAACATCCTCCGAGTCATCCCTAGCTGCTAAACTCTCTCCAACACAATCTCCTCATCAGTCCCAACCTCATCATCAGCGTCAGCCTAAACCCAACCTTCGAGTGCACTCAGCAGTGCGGTCCTCCTTAGCCTCTCAATCGGCCAGACAACGGCAATGAACCAGGTCCGATACTCAGGAGAACTCTGAACACTAGCAAGATTAGGTAAAGGCCTAACCATGTGATGGTCTCTAACCCAAGCCCTCAGGACGGCTCGGGTAACACCCGGAGTGATGGCTGAATCAACTGGAATGTCATCCATAATCGGAACAGTCTGATCTATCCCCATCTGCCTCAAAACGCGCGAAGCGCAGTACCAAGTACAGTGTGTAAGGCCTAAAAGGTAAACCCGAGTATGGCAGAAGCTAACCTGGATAAAGCGAGTGATGTCATACCAGGAAATGTACCACAGTACCTCATTTGGACCCAACTCAATCAGCCATGAAGTCCATGCATCAGTAGATGGGTGTGTGATCAAGATCCTCCGCATACGATACTGAGTGGGGCTATAGGGCAAGAGAGTAGGAGCAGCAACCACTTGGAGGTGGTCCTTTAACCAAACTTGAGTAATAGATCCTTTCTATTACAAAGAAACGAACCAAAAGAAAGAAGAAAAAAGGAAGAGGAAAAGGAGAAATACCTGGAGAATAATCGGAGAGACCGTCCAGTCATCGAAGCCTAAAGCAGCTCTGTCGAGGCTCCTGATAGTCTCTGCCAGCACAATGCCGCCAATGCAACCCATATCCTCCATCTGCCGAACCATGGGGCAGAGGCGCAAATCCCCAAAGCCTGGGTCCTGGTTGAATAAGAAACCAGCTAATAAGCAGAAAACCAAGGCCCGCATTGTCAGCCTCATTCGGTCTGGGTCGTCTGAATGGACCTCTAAAAATTCGTCGATCAGGGGCAGCAGAATTGCTTTCTGGTCACCAACAATCATAGCCCTAGCTTGTGGCCGGCTGAACTGAAACAAGCTTTCAAACGACCGAACATACACAATTTTGACCTCATGCTTGACTAAAGGGGCATTGGGGTCTCACCCTATAATAGCACAGAATTCCTCAAAAAGAGGGCACATCTCCTCCATCATGGCCCCGAACCGGAAAACGTGGGCCTCCGGGTCCCAAAGTCTGACGCAGGCCTGTAAAAAATCCCAGTCAACTACTACCCCCCTAAGAGTAATGATAGGAGAAAGACCGTACCTCCCCAAGTTGATCTTTTCGACTTTAGAGAGACTCCTAGTCCAGCTGTGCATGCTATGGTTATAAAAAGGATTCATGTTTTTTGAAAAGAAAAGAAGGAAGAAAAGAGAGAAAAGAGAAGAAACG